>NC_136522.1:26814987-26892487 GCF_053919585.1 Euprymna scolopes
TCAATCTTTATTTATTTATACCTGCTGTGTAAGATTTATTGGAGAGAACCCCAAAAAAATATTCGATTATAAAGAAAATATCAATATAAATGTGTAATATTTATTTATATCTGTGTATAGAAGATCAGAAAAAAATCGGTACTGTCGTTTTCAAATCCAACACAAAAGGGAACTAGTCTCTGGTATCCTATGTTGGACTTTCTTTAGCCTCTTTAGACAGATATAAACAGAGACTGAAAAGAGGCTAACATAGGCGACCAGAGACTGGTTTCGTTTTTGCTGGATTTGAAACTGATGGTGCCAATGTTTTTCTGATCTTCTATAACGCATGTATAAATAAATATATTTATTTATATGTTTTAATTTAGAACTATTTTAAATCCTTCCATTCCGTGGCAACTGGTTTAATTTTCTGAGGCCAGTTCATTGGGAAACGATAATCGAAATAAGGGGGTTGCTGTTCATCGTCTGTTGATTCCTCCAAATTTTCGTTTTCATGTTCTTTCCTAAAAAAGAAAATGAAATAAGACATAAAAATGGATGCATAAACTAAGTGAATGGCGATTGCAAATAAATATTTGGACGTGATGAATTCTGATTGGGTAAACAAGTCACGTGTATCTATCTCCAATGAGTGATTTTTCTTACAAAGGGTGAAGAAAAAGCTGCTTTCCAGGTAGGTAGTACTTTGTGAACAGTAGTCTGAGATGTCGGAAGTTTCTGTTTCTATCCTTGTGGTCATGTCACAAGTAAGGGTGCTGGAGGTAAACGTGTCATCTGGGCTGACGTTATCCGCCTGATGGTCAGGGACCTGAACCTTGGATTAACCACTAAGGAGGCTGTCCTATCAGTAGGTGCAAAGTACCGGGGCTGCTGTATTGCCATTTGGTGTATGGATTCTGGACCATGCAGTAGTTTCTGGTAGGGCCGCTCGATGCCATACCAGTGGGTAATTGTTACGGCTTTACCTTATCATGTGCTACAAAAAAAAAAAAATTTCATGTCTTTTTCTCTCTTACTGTCCTGCTCCAACCAAGTCTATCGACCTGTTCCACAAATCCCAAAACCTCAACATGGCAAATCTCCAGAAAAAAAAAAAAAAACACAAATAAACCTAGAACCCCATCCTCCAACGTAGACCCCTACTACCATGTCTCCCTCTCCAACATCAGGGGTCTATGTTCCAATCTTCCAGAAGTTGAAACACAATTATAGGAGATGAAACCAAACATATTCTTTCTAAGTGAAACTGGCATAGGGCCAACCACTTCCCTAGATGAGTTCATAATTAAAGGATACTCTAACTTAACATCTAAATCTGACCCCCCAAGATCGACATGGGCAGGGAGTGTGTGCCTACATTAAAGATGGCTTTCCATGTGGTAGGGATATCTCCAGAGAAGACCCTAATTTACCTTATACGTGCTTCCGGGTTGCACTAGCTCACACCACTGCATTTATATTTGCCCTCTATCGCCCCCACAACAGTGGGGTTACTATCTGAGAAAATTGACCACATACTGTCTGCTCATCCTTCGGCTAACATTCACATTTGCGGTAACTTCAATGTCCATAATGTGGAATGGCTGACCCACTCAAATAAGACCGATGACGAGAAGAGGTTCTGTCATGATTTTGTCATTGCCTATGACCTCACTCAGATTGTTCACGAACCCACTCGTGTGCCCGATACTACCGGTCAGTATGCAAGCCTCCTAGACCTGTTTCTCACAATTTCCAATGAGCTATATTCATGTTCCATTCTATCTCCTCTGGGATCCTCCGACCACTCCGTTGTATCAGTTAGGATAAAAATGAAATGTAATAAGTCTTCAGACGTACCTCTCCAACGCACTGTATATCGATAGGCTATGGCTGACTGTAGCTTCCGTACATTCATATCTGATCTACCTCTGCATTCCATGTTTAAAAAAGATGTGTTCTCAATAGTATCAGACCTGACCGAATGGTTACTTGTAGGCATAGATCGATTCATACCATCCAAAAAATTCCAACAAAAATCTAACAGCCAGCAATGGTTCTCCCCAGAATGTTCTGCTGCCATCGCGCACATAAATCACTTTTTCTATAGCTACCAACGTAATAGATGTACTGAGACTAAAGCTGTTTCAGGACTGCCAGCAACCACTGTAAAAGAGTAATAAAAAATGCAGTCTGTTAAATCCAAAGTAGCTGAGTAGTGGCTTGGTTCCCACCAGTTTTGGCAAATAGCAAACAGGATCCTGAACAGAAGCGTGCGTTCTATCCCAACCATCATCAATGGACCTGAGGTCATCTCGTCAGCATCAGGTAAGGCCAAACTATTTGCCAAGAAATTTGCAGTTAAGCAACGAAGGCCATCAACTCCCCGTATTTCCTCCCATAATAGACAACACGCTATGCAACATACAAATATCTGTGTGCGAGGTCGCCAAGCTAATCAAGCACCTTGATTCCAGTAAAGCAACTGGCCCTGACGGCATTCTAGTTATAGTGCTGAAAAAGCTTCAACCAGAACTTGCCCCCATACTTACAAAACTGCTTAAGCGTTGCCTTAAGGAGAAGTGCTTTCCAACACCCTGGAAAACCTCATCAGTATGCCCTGTATTTAAGAATTCAGGTGAAAAGTCATCTCCCTCTCAGTACAGACCAATAAGTCTCCTGTGTGTCATGAGTAAGTTGTTGGAATCCATATTAAATAAAGAAGTAGTCAACCACCTCAGCAGAAACAACCATCTTAGTGATATGCAATATGGTTTCCGCTCCGCAAGATCTACAGCAGATGTGCTAATGGTTATATCTCATAGGATTAGTGAATCTCTCGACAAAGGTTTCCTTTCTAGGGCAATTGCTCTTGACATATCGAAGGCCTTTGATAAGGTAGGGCACAAGATTTCCAGCTACGGTATCACTGGAAATGTTTTCTCAATTATTAAATCATTTCTCTCTGATAGGTTCATAAGAGTAGTGGTTGATGGGCAGAAATCAGAAACCCACAGTATTAATGCTGGAGTCCCTCATGGGTCCATCCTGTGCCCTACTCTCTTCCTGATCTACATCAACGATCTCCCAAAACACATACTTAAATCATTCGATTTAAGCTGATGACACGACCATCTATGGCAACACATCAAAGGCCGTAAATGACAACGTTCTCTCTGATTCTCTCTCCTCTGATCTTGAGCGCATGGTACAGTGGAAGAAGAGGTAGCTGGTTACTTTTAATGCATCCAAAACCAAGCTTCTATCTTTACATCATCAACGCTCTGATTCCTATCTGGCATCAATTGAAATGGATGGCTCTCATCTTGGGGAGGCTCCATGTTTTGACAAGCTTCTGGATTTGACCTTTACTCCTGATCTGAAATGGAACACATACATCAGGTCTGTTGCCAAGGACGCTGGGAAAATGGTGGGATCCTTCTTACGCTCCAGAAGTGCAATTCTCTATCTGTATAAAAGCCAAGTACGTCCAAGGATGGAGTACTGCTGCCACATCTGATCAGGAGCTGCTAAAAGCAGCCTATCCTGCCTTGACAGAGTATAAAATAGATTTCGTGGCTTAGTGGGGGATGCCCTTTTCTCTTCCCTGCAGCCTCTCTCCCACAGAAGAGACGTTGCGAGTCTGTTTTATCGTTATTTCCATGGCAAGTACAAGTCTGAGCTCCAATCTCTGATCCACCGTCGCCAATCTGTCACCCATTAATTTTCCCCACTCTTTATCTGTGCTTAAATCCAAATGTAGATTCCATGAGCAGAGCTTCTTTCTTAGAAGTGCATGACTGTGGAACTCTCTTCCGTTTGCCTGTTTTCCATCTGACTACAACTTGGATGTCTTCAAGTCCAATATAAACAAATTCCTGACAAACCGCTCTCTTAAGTAAGCCACCCTATCAAATATCCAATACTAATGATTACTACGATACTATCTCATTGATTACTGTACGCACAATAACCCTTATCCCGAGTGGCTTCTTGGCCTTGATAAGTGGTGACCTCCACGTAAAAAAAAACACGAGGAGAAGATGCCATGTGGCACAATGATAAAGAGTCGTTTTGGGAGGTTAGAGATCCCCACATTTAAAAGGCGTATACCCGACCTTCCTTGTACTCGAACAGAGACTAGTGTAATTTTAAACATATTATTAAAAGCATAACAACTTCAGAGCATGTTCTCGATCAGATTTGATTTACGTGGAGCTGACAGTTTTTTAACTAAAGGCGAATGAAGCTGGGTGAAAATGGTCAGATTAATGTTAATAAACACTGGCTTCTCAGGAGGTTTAAATTCAATCAATCAGTATGAAATTACTATATTCATGTTCTTCTCTGACTCTTTTTCACTATTTCTCTCCTTCTTTCTCTCTCTCGTTATTCGCCACGAGAGAAGATTTGTAAATCTATTAGCAACAGATTGCGTGTCAAAATTCTCAAGTTCATAAAATGTAAAAATGAAAATAGTTTTGTAAAAATATGCGTTGGTCGCTTATTTTATACAACATTCAATTTCAGCAACAATGATTCCTGCCCGGATAATTAATACTCAGGAGAGAATTAATGATTCTTAACGACATACAGAACATTATATTTTCTGGAAGTGAATATTACTATTGTGATTGTTCATAACATTGTCTTGGTTCCTTTCCACCATCATCATTTTATATTAAAAGTGTAACACGCATGTCAACAGAATTGATGATCATACATGTGTTATCGCACAACAACCACTGTGTAGAGTTGGTTTAGCTGGTCCAGTACTGAGATACATGAAATGCTTTTATTAGTGGTTGTAGTGTGATATGCATCGATTTGCATATAAATGTTATCACCAGGGTTGCAGAATTGGATGGTAAAAGTCCGACTCCGACTCTGACTCCGACTCCTACAATTCCTAGGATGCTGACTCTGACTCTGATTTCTTTGATATCTCCGACTCCGATTTCCGACTCCCGACTCCGACTTTTTGACCTTTATGTTGAAATCTATTCTGCAGATCCATATACCAGTCTCCCACATCCATTCACCATGCATTTTATAATTACTTTTCATGTATATCATTTTTGACGTTTAACATTCACTTGCATGATAAATATACTCACATATACACTATATTTTTGTTTTTTTTTACTCATGTCTACTCCTAACAAGTCATATCACCACTTGGACGTAAAATGCTACTATTTGGGACCATGTCTAGGAAAAATTAACAGGATGCTGTTTTATGTAACATTTTAACTTCTTCATATCAGTACGACCAGGGAAGCAGGTAGCAAGAAGGGAATTCCAAAGTCTGTTTGAGGGAAGAAACTATTAGAATAGAAAGTTTTCTGGCATCTAGAAATCTCAACAGTGAAAGAGTGAGATCTGATTGCTAAACGGGTTTGTCAGAGATATGTATGGTGAGGGGGTACAAGTGCAACGAGTTCATCAGAACACATTCCATTAAAATATTTGTAAAACAGGTACAGAGATGCAACATTCCATTAAAATATTTGTAAAACAGGTACAGAGATGCAACATTGCGGCGATGAGACAGGGGCTAGAGCTTAGTTGATAGTGGGACGATTAGATTGACAACTCTTTTTTGGACCCTATCATGTGACAACAATACTCCATGCATGAACGAATGGTGGCCTTTTAGAGATACAGGATATTCTCAGGCGTGAATAGTTTTCTAGCTCGATAGAGGGAACCCACCTTCTTTGCAGCAGTCTTTGCAACGTTCTCTATGTATTTGTTCCAGTTTATATTGCCTACAAATGTAAGGCTGAGAAGCTTGAAGGGAGACTTCTCAGGTAGGGTGTTATTTGTCATCGATATAGGCGGTTGGGAGGCGTCTTATAATTGTTAAACGAGAGCAGCTTAGTTTTACTAGCATTAAATGTTACCGTCTTTTGCGGCCCCATTCCATAATGGTCTGGAGGTCATTTTCTAATGATTCTGCCATTGTCTTAGAATTATGTACATCCGTTTTTCCCTCATGCATGTTTTAGAGCATTTTATCATAAAAAAATATACCCATCTCGGATACAATATTATCAGAGAGGTTGTTTATGAATATCAGGAATAATAATGGTCCAAAGATCGACCTCTGAGGCACTCCTGCATTAAAGTTATGCTGCTTGGATGTACATCTGTCAATGACAACCTGTATGCTTCTATTGTCTAAGATGGGTCTAATTATATTTAGTATACATCCAGTTATAATGTACGATTTAATTTTAATTAGCAGCCCTTTGTGCTAGACTTTGTCAAAGGCCTTGGATATATCAAGGGCTACAGCTATGGCTTCACCCACCTTATCCAGTACATGATAAATGCGTTCAAAGGTGAATGTTAAAATATCTGCAGTAGAATGACATTGCCTGCATCCATACTGTTTGTCAGAGAGAAGATTTGCTTTTGCGAGGTGGTGAACTAGTGCTTGATTAATTAAGGTTTCAAAGATTTTAGTGAAGAGGGGAAGAGACTAATGGGGCGATAATTGAAAGGGCACACCGAGGAAACCCTCTTTCTCTCTTGCAGCCAGGCCTTCTTTACTTGTGTCATCGAATCCGCTTTGTTCTTTTCTGATGGGACCAGCACTACAGATACCCTCAACTGGAATTCCGCTCTCAAATCTGCACTTGATCAGCATTTCTGCAGCAAATCTGGTCATAACTCTCTTATCGCCAGTCACTGCCGATCTGATCCATGAAACTACCTTGCCAAATCGGATTTCATTCCAATTGTTTTCAATCCCCACTTCAGGGCCAGATTGATTCTTTTCATAGCGGCCTCCAATTCGGCTATGTTGATATGGGAATAGTCATTTTTCTTTCTTAGTCATGCCGCATCTTCCACAGTTATACCTCCCATCTCTAATATGACGCTCAATGCCAGGCTGCTGGCATCGCACCAAATCACCCCCGCGTCTCCGCTGCTGACGTACCATTCCCCCTTTACTGGGTCTTTTTTTGTTACTCTCGCGATGATTTCTTGTAGCATGTTTGTGATCTCCTTTGTCACATGGCCCTCCCAGCCATCAGTGCCCGTTTGTCATTTAATAAAGCTGCATGCTATCCTGAGCCAGCCGGTGATTGGATAGTGTCCCACCAGTCTCCCGCAGACCGAGAAGAGTTCTTGTTTTGTCAGGTCGGTTCCGATTTCGGGTATTGAATTCCCTCGTCTAAAGACAAGGCTTCCTTTGCCATCTCAGCATAGTTTCAACCCCAACGCCACTCCTCAATCCAGGGACTCTGCTGGTTTTGCAGTCAACCCATACCTCGCGACATGGCCTCTCACTTTCTCCACTGTCACCTCTGCTTCCTCCACGAGAATGTCGTCAATGTACGAACTAGTGGCCTTGTCCACTGTACAGTCCTTACTCAGCACCGTCTTCAGCACAGCAGTCATAATTTGGAGGGCTGAGCTCAGCCCAAAGCCTAACCTCGTCAGGCAATACATCTTCCCCTTGTACCGGACCAATTGATGTTGCCAGAGTTTTTCATCTACATGGATCTGGAGATAAGCCAACTTCAGGTCGACAATCTTAGTGGCCCGCTCCATCCTCCTCCATTTCCTCATAACCTCTTCGCATATGTCAATCCCCTTTCTTTGTTTTATTTTACTTCAGTCGAAGTTCTCAGAAATCAAGGGGCCCACAACCTGGGGCTAACACTTGAAATCCATATGAAATACATAGATATCCAAATGTTCAATTTAAGTTCTTTATCTCTCAAACACTGAGTTAGTAAAGAAATTGAGAACATAATTCCTCCCCTCAATTAACCATTTTTATATGTTGTAGTATATCTTTCATGTTGGTCTCATGGTCTTACTTGATTCTAGGACAAGAATTTTTCTAGTCTGGTGGAGTATCCAGCTTCGTGCTATTACTTGAGGTAACATCACTTGGCGAGGTGCACCATTCCTCGTAAAAGCTAATGTAGGTTAACCATAGTGAGGAGATCTTATTTGGAATGCGAATACCATGTGATTTTGAATATTTGGTCAGGGTTTACTACTATGAAAAAGTATCCTCATGCCAGTTTGTTTTGACAAACCCCTGTACAGAGAGACCTTAGACTCTCGAGGGCAGTGTCTAGTAGGCATTCAAGTTCTCTCCCTTTTTTTTGTATTTTACTTCAGTAAGTTTTAAGAGATCAAGTGGCTCCCTCCTGGAGCTAACACTTGATTCTGTTAGGATTTAAATCTATATCCGAGGGCTCTTTTAAGAATAGATACTGTTCCCTTTATGGCTGCTATCTGTATTTCGTTACAGCTTGGTCTTCCAGGGATGGCTTCTAGGTATTTATGAAGATTCTTTTTTATTCATCCAGTCGCTCCTATCACAACCGGTATAATGTTTATTTCTTTCAGAGACCATGTCGTTTTTAGATCATTTTTTAGGTCCTGATATTTTGTTATCTTTTCCCGTTCAGCTCTGTTAAGGCCGAAATCATTTGGGACTGTGACATCAACAATGAGCGCAGTTTTTCAGGCTTGTTCCATATAACAATATCTGGTTTGATGACCTTGTCTTTTATGTATCTGCCTGTCTGTATATCTTTGTTATGGAATACGGTCACATTTCTGTTTGATGTTATTGGTGGTGGTTCATGTTCCCAGATGTTCAGCGATCTGTCAAGTTGCATCTCTCCACAGATTTTCCAATGGAGGTAGTTGCATACTTTGTTGTGTCGAGCAGTGTAATAGCCATCTGCCAATAAGATTGGGCATGCAAACATTAGATGGCTTGGGCTCTCAATTGCTGAGTGGCAAAACTTGCACTGGCGATTTGTTTGTAGGCCAGCCATTTTTAAAAATCCATTTGTGAGTAAGCCCTGATCTTGTCCGGCTACAATAAGTCTTTCCTCATCAAATGGAAGTCTCCTACTCTTGAGCCATTGAAGTGAAGCATCCTTGTATATGTACTCCTGGTTGAGCTCCTCTAAGAATTCTCTGCTCGCTTATTTTGTTTCCATCCTTGTTTTCTTGTCTCTATCTCTATTTCGGTGTATTTTTTTCTTCTGATTCTTGCAATCTGTGTTGCTGGTTTATCATGTACATTGACAGTGTTCTCCGGTATGACTCCTCCAAAGTTTTCAGCAAGCTTTGTGATTGAGGTTTGTTGAGAAAGGTGATCATGATGGTCTTTCACCATTTCCATTTTCATGTCCGTTGAACTTTTAATATATTTGTCCATGCTTACTATAGTGGCTCGATATGCATGGTTGAATTCAGTGAGGCCTAAGCCCCCTTCTTTTCGTGGTAGGTATATCCTGTCCATGCATTGGTTTCGGTATGTTACCTTATGTAAGGATAGTTGTTTCCTGGTCTTTGTATCGAGCCTGTTTATGTTATATTGAGGCCAGTCTATGATACCGAAACCGTACGCGATCACAGGTATTGCATGCTGGTTTATAGTCGTAATTTTGTTTTAAGGGGTTAGTTCAGATTTGAGGATCTTTTTCAGACATACTGTGTGGCAGGCTATGTGTCTGTTTAATTTTCTGAAATCCAGTACCAGTCTAACTTTGTTCTTTGTTGTTCAAACCGCCAGTAATTGTAGCACTCCTTTTTCTTCCCCTGTCTACGGTTTCAAAATTCCCTCTTCTATCCACCTCTCCACTGCTTCCTCGAATCCTTTTCTTATTTCTCCTACCAGTGTTTTCTCATAGCAGCTTACTTTGTTTCGACAGTGCTCCACTACCTCCCTGACCTCCTTCTCGGTGGTTTTAAGGTAAACCTCTCTTGCCAGGAATAACGTCCGTTCTCGACCAAAGTGGTGCATTTCATGTAACTTTTTAACTTCTTCCCCTGCACAGCATACCGAGGAAACCTCCTTTCCCTCTTGCAGCCAGGCCTTCTTTACCGATGTCATCGAATCCGCCTTTTTCTTTTCTGATGGGACCAGCACTACAGATACCCTCATCAAATCTGCGAGTACTTCCGGTGCCAGGGTCCTCACCTGCTCAAGGACTGCAAAGAGCCGAGACCGGGGGTCACCTGCTACCGATGTGGATGAGTGGGGCACATTAGCTGAAATAGCTTCTAAGGTTACAATCAGGATTCGGTTCTGGGGTTCGGGAAAGAGTGAGTCACTCGTTTGACAACAGCACGTTTCTGCCCTCTTCTTTTCCAATCGACCACACCTGGCCACTCGCCACCAATGTCACACTGCACAATCTGAACGTCAGCAACACGAAATACTTTTCAAGAGAGGTTCACGACTCTTTTCTTTTTTTTTTGGGGGGGGGGGGTTCTAACCATATACCCCACACCTGTATATCTACATTGTATATTATTCCTGTGTTCTTGTAAGTATATCATCTCTTCTGTTTCAACTGGACAAAATCCAATTGCTCTTCTCCCCAAGCTGATATAAAATCACATACTTCACACGTACCTTGGGAGGGGAGTTTAGCTTCGGGTCCTAAATTTTAGTAGGCTAACCCTTTAAAAATCGATAAATACTAAACATCTATAGATTTCTATTGCTAAGGCATGCATTAGGTTAACCTATATTTATACTCTATAGAATATCTATAAAATAGATACCTATTAGCCAGAGTTTGTGCCCAGGTTATAAATAATCTATATTAACTAGCAACTATATATTTCTTTCACTTAGATGGGATAAAATACTGGTGATTATCTTTACATGAAAGCTAACAGTTAAAGCACATTTCGAAACGTACCCTAACCCTTATACTATAATTTCCAATTAGTCAGTAATCCACAAACCATATTTGATCTTTTCTTAACCCTAGTAGATATTAACCTTAAATCTACACCCCATACTCATACATACCTCCTTTCAAAACGTAACCACATTTTCCAATTTTAATCCTATTCTGAGGAGTGTAACTTCAAAGCAGATACTAATTCTTTGATACTAAATCTATTAATCCAAACTATCACTTCAGAGGCATAGAAATACGCGGCTTTTAAACCAGATGTGGGGAAAACCCCTTTTGGTGCTGATGGACCCGTAGATCTGGTCATTTCATCCATCTAGAAGGTAAACTCCGATTTGTAAACCTGTGCCACTGACCTCATACGTCTTGGCAGTAAACAGGGAAGAAAACCTCCTCAGTCTTTGACAACAACCTCCATAGAGCTGGTGACTTGATCAAATCACCGGTTTGCAAACCTAAACTGCTTAAGGAATAGATATGCTCTGCCTATCGCCCGGCTTCCATACTCCTTCTTTGCCTATTAGCCAGGAGCAGAGGGGCAGCCGCAGAGACTCATTGTGGACGTCCAGTGCTTAACCTTGTTTCCTGACTATGGCAATGAATGCTGTCCTCCACATTTGCCTCATTCCCTTCCTCTGCCCCTGGGCATCTAGCGGGTGCTTGTTTACCATATATGCTAACATGATTGGACTGCTGTCAGACAGGTTTGAGGGTATCGGTTTGACAGTTGCTGGTTGCTGTTTCCGACTGAGAGTAGAGGATCCCTAACTCTTTGGTAACTCTTAGAGTGGCTGCTCTATCATCAGTTGTATAATATCGGAATGTTTGTAGTGCAATGTCGCCTATGGAAAGGGGTTCTGCACTCATCTCTGATGGGAATTCCTGAGGCCACATTCATGTGCCATCTGATGGTCTACTTGTGTTGCATGGTGATGGCTATGCACATCCGTTTTGCCTAGCACCTCACCCTAGGTATTAAACTATAAAATAAAATAAAGTAACAGCTCAATCCAAATAAAAAGAAACGTTCAAAACAGACACACACTCAAAGAATTCGCCTCCTCCCTGTAGAGAATAGGAACGACCATTAAGACGGGACACACAAAAGAGTGACACCGTCGTCTGATTAGTAGTATATATAGAGCACGCACGCACGCACGCACCGGGAGGAGAACGACGACTACGACGACAGTCGACTCGGAAACCTTACATGGCGCTACGAACAGGATTTATTTTTCAACATAATTTCTTTTGCACGATTTTTGGAGTATAATGGCGTCAGGACAACACGAGGATGGCCAATACATGCAGTTGATTCAACAAATAATAAATCTGCAAAGAGAAAACAATGAGCTTCGCGGAGGGAGTGCCTCGAGTCGGTCTAACACCAAGAAACCAGACCGGCCATGTATCGAACATGGATTCACCGACGCGGACTGGGCGCTTTTCATCGACTCGTGGGCCCGATACAAACAAATGTGCGGCCTTACCGACCCCGTGGAAATCCGCAATGAACTAAGGACAGCCTGCTCAAATGAGGTAAATAAACTTTTATTTGACTTAGTTGGGCCTGAAACCCTCAATTCTGTCACAGAGGAACAACTTTTAAGGCATATACAGTTCATTGCGGTGAAAGGTCTACACCCGGAGGTGCATAGACATAAATTTCATAACATCAGACAACAGACGGGGGAGGGACCCGCACAGTTCTTGGCAAAGCTTCGGTCCCAGGCACGGTTTTGCAATTTCACGGTTCTGTGCCCCAACGAGAACTGCCGGCAAGCCGTAAACTATTCGGAGGACATGGTAGCTGGCCAACTCGTAGCCGGTCTGGCAAATGCGGTGTACCAGTGTAAATTGCTGGCCGAAGCAAATATTCTAACCACTGTGGAGCAGAAGCTTCACAGGCTGGTTAGTTTAGAAACTATAGAGACGTCTGCTCCTCAGTTGCAACGAGGCTCAGAGGGACACTCGACTTTTGGCCTACTAACAACCGAGAAAAAACCATCTCGGAAGGAGCAGCCGCTCAAAACCCCTCAGAATAGTCCTTGTGAAGGGTGTGGGAGGACCTCACACCCCAGTGGGTTAAAAGGGCGGAAGAACTGCCCGGCGAGGGGGCTAAAACGTTTTAATTGTGGCGTCACAGGCCACTTACAAAGAGTGTGCCGGAAACAGGAGAGGTCGACGGCGGAGTCAACAAACGATGCCACACGTCAATCGAATATTTTCGGCAGCAGAATGGAGGGGGCACCGGCATGTTACAATCAAAAAGGTAGAATAGCAGCAGTGCCACACCTTGCATGGAGCAGTGGTGGGTTCAGGAGAAGCCCCCCTGAGCCACCACCCTCATTAATGGTCGATGTGTCCCTGATACCAGAGTCCCAGGCTAAATTCGGGTGCGCTTTGGATAAGGGAGTAAGCCGTCGAAAACACCGCATCCAGGCCATTGCAGATACCGGTGCCCAGACGTGTTCGAGTGGCCCAGAAATATTGAAAATATTAGGGTGCACCAGCAGGATCCTGATACCTACCACCCACAGGATACGGGGAATCACAGACGAACCCCTGGATATCAAGGGGGTGGTCCTGACTCAGATTAAGCTCGGTCAGAAGGAAACGCGACAAGTGGTCTACGTTTCAGAAAACACGTCAGGATTCTACTTGTCAGAATCGGTCCTCAAAGACCTAGGAGTAATCAATCGCGACTTCCCGCATCGAGTATCAAAGGCCGATTTATCGGCTTCAGAAAGTGGGACAGCACCGTGTGAATGTCTGAAAAGAGAATCCGTCCCGGACAAGCCAGCGAGGATCCCGTTTACCCCCACTGGAGATAATAGGGAATGGTTAGAGAAGTGGTTACGTGAACACTTTAAGTCCAGCGCATTCAACACCTGCCCCCATCAACTGTTACAAGTCATGTTAGGGAGGCCGCTGGATATAACTTTTACCCCGGGGGCGAAACCATCGGCCATACACACACCCATTCCAGTCCCTCATCACTGGAAGAAAAGGGTAAAGGATGATTTGGATCGAGATGTTGCGTTGGGTATTATCGAACCGGTACCAGCAGGCACACCTACGATCTGGTGTTCGAGGATGGTTGTCGCTCCAAAGAAAGACGGGTCACCAAGAAGGACGGTAGACCTACAAAAATTGAATGCAGCAACGATGAGAGAGACTCATCACACACCGTCCCCTTTTAATCAGGTGTCCGTGGTGCCTGCCCAAACCAAAAAGACTGTCTTGGACGCATGGAATGGGTACCATAGTCTGCCACTCTCCCCAAAAGCCTGGGACACGACCACGTTCATAACGGAATGGGGTCGTTATCGGTATCTCAGGGCTCCCCAGGGTTTTCACGCATCCGGGGACGGGTACACGCGCCGGTTCGATGACATCACAGTTGACATGCCTCGAAAGACCTGGTGTATAGACGACACACTCCTATGGGACAGGTCCTTAGAATTGGCTTTCTGGCATACTGTGGACTATATTACCCATTGTGGTAAAAGTGGGATAGTCTTTAACCCTGACAAATTTCAATTTGCTGACGATGAAGTTGAATTTGCCGGCTTTGTGATAACCTCGGACGGCGTGAAGCCAACTAAAAAAATGACGGAGGCTATTCTCAATTTCCCAACCCCAACGAGCATTACTGGTATCAGGTCCTGGTTTGGTTTAGTTAACCAGGTGTCGTATACATTTGCACAGGCCGATATAATGGCCCCTTTTCGAGAGTTGCTGCGGACAAAGAACCATAAATTTTACTGGAATGACACATTGAATAGACTTTTCAAAGAGTCGAAGAGGAATATCGTTCAGAAAATCGAAGAAGGGGTGAAAACCTTCGATATGAATAGAGCGACCTGCCTTTCAACTGACTTCAGTAAGGTTGGCATTGGGTATTTTCTTTTCCAGAAGCATTGCCAATGCCCAACGGAATTAGGTCCCAACTGTGGTAAGGACCACTGGAAGATGATTTTGGCCGGGTCTCGCTTCATGAAAGATGCAGAATCTCGTTATTCCCCTATAGAGGGGGGGGGGCTCTAGCGCTGATTTATGGCTTGGAGTCTTGTAGGATGTTCATCCTGGGATCCCCAGACCTATTGGTCACCGTGGACCACCAGCCCCTAGTGAAAATTTTCTCGGATCAGATCCTGGAGAATATAAAAAATCCCCGTCTGTTCTCATTCAAGGAGCGGTCGTTGATGTACAGGTTCCAGATTAGGCATGTTCCTGGGAAGCTCAACGCAGCACCGGACTGCACATCCCGATACCCGGCGCCGTCAAGACACAGCAGACTAAAGGGCACTGACACTTCCCAGCAAATCGAGGGGAGTATACAAGCATCCATCATAGCTGCATACGCACATGACCCCAAGTTCCGAGCGATCACCTGGGATAGGATAGTCGCAGCTGCAGCCACCAATGAGGAGTGCCGAACGTTGGCGTCATACATTCAAGATGGGTTCCCAAGGTCACGCCACGAACTACCAACAGAAATCCGGCAATTCTGGCCGATGGCAGACCAACTATATTGTCTGGAAGGGGTACCCATAAAAGGGGACAAAATTTTGATACCAAAACGGCTTAGAGCCGAGGTGTTAGAGGCATTACACTCTGCCCATCAGGGGGCGAATGGTATGTTGGCTAACGCCAGACAACGATTATTTTGGCCTGGTTTAGACGCCAGCATCCGACAAACAAGGGCGCAATGTCGGAGTTGCAATTCGATCGCCCCATCCCAGCCTAGGGAACCACTAATGCCACCCATAAACCCGGAATTCCCATTTCAAAAGACAGTCACTGACTTGCTAAATATGCACGGGAAAAGTTACATGGTATACGCGGACCGATATACCGGTTGGATTGAGGTCGCACCACTACCATCAGGAAGGGCTGCAGCGGTGTGTAACGCCCTGAGGGTTTGGTTTTGCACGTATGATGCGCCAGAGGAAATATCATCCGATGGAGGGCCACCATTCGATTCACTAGAATACAAATCGTTCCTAGAAGACTGGGGCGTAAAAAGGCGCATATCATCTGCACATTACCCCCAGAGTAATGGCCGAGCTGAACTGGCCGTAAAAACGGCTAAAAGAATGCTGATGGACTGCGTTGATGGCTACGGACACCTACATCATGATCGGGCAGCACGGGCGATGATGACTCATAGGAATACGCCCAGTCAGGACCTTGGATTGTTGCCGGCGGAACAGTAAGGGGCCATCTCCCCGCACTTTGCAAAAACTACTGCATCCACAAGCGTTGGACGGAGACCAGAGATTTGAGAGAGAGGGCGATGGCGAAAAGGCATGTACTTAACAAAGAACAGTACGACATACACAGCCGCCCCCTCCAACAGCTCCGAGTCGGTGAGTCTGTGCAGGTGCAGAATCAGGAGGGACCAAATCCACGACGATGGGCGAAAACTGGGAGAGTCGTCGAGACAATGGGTAACAGGCAGTACAGGATACGGTTGGATGGTAGCGGCAGGATCACATTATGCAATCGCCGTTTCCTCAGGAAAATCAAACTGGTCATGGATACGCCGGAGTATCCACCCACTCAACAACCCCATCAACCACCTCCCCAAACACCAAGAAGGGAGGACAGCAAACCACCGTGCAACATGCATGAGATGATGGAGGTAGAAGAAGCTGATTGTGACACATCAGAAACAGATATGGAGGTGGACCAAGATCCGATCAACCACAAGCCAATGCAGACGAGTCTGGTCCCACGATGCAGCATGAGGGTAACACGAGCACCAAGGCCACTTTCCCCTCAAATGCAAGGACCAACTCATTACTACACGGAATTCTCCAGTCACATGACCACAAAACGACGGTAGTGTGGTCACATGGTGGGGGGAGGGCATGTAGAGAATAGGAACGACCATTAAGACGGGACACACAAAAGAGTGACACCGTCGTCTGATTAGTAGTATATATAGAGCACGCACGCACGCACCGGGAGGAGAACGACGATTACGACGACAGTCGACTCGGAAACCTTACACTCCCTTGAGGGTCGAATCATTTCCCCGAGCAAACTCCCTGGATATCTTAGCACTAAGTGAAACTAACTTGCACTCCTCCATCCCATTTAACCAGTTTAACATTTCTGGTTATCTTCCATTTTGTCGTAAGGACTCTGACAAACACATGCACAGACTTGAAGTCTATATTCGTAACACACTCCCCGTGTCTAGGGAATCTAAACCAGAATCAGGTGACCAGGCCTTCATATGCTATAAACAAACTTTACAACATAACGTTAGCTACCTGTATTTTCTTTATCGCTTTCCATCAAACCAGGACTGTACTATAATCATTCAATATCTCTGACAGCATAGTTGTAGCACTCGCCCTTGACACTAGCGCCCAAATACATGTATTTGGTGATTTTAACTCCCACCACAGAAATTGGCTTGGCTTCTCTAACTACACTGACACAGCTGGTTGTGTCACCCATAACTTTGCTATATCCCAATGCTTGACACAGACAATAACATTCCCGACCTGTCTCCCAAATCGTAAGGACCAGCAAGCCTCACTTCTGGATCTATTTCTGACAACAGTTCCTGAAGATTGTGTAACAAATACGCATTGCCCACTCCGGAATGCTGATCAGGCTGTGATAATGATAGACATCACTCTAAACTCTCGACCCCAAGTTGAAGAGCCATTGCTCCAAACGACAAAGTACTACAATAAGGCTGACTGAGATGGCATTAGAGATCACATCAGAGACGCCCCATGGGGAAATATCTTTTCTCTTCCTGCAGAACAGTGCGTAAATGAGACTACTGAATGGTTCTAAACTCTAGACCCAAAACTGAAGAGCCAGTGCTCAAAACAACGAGGTATTACAAAAAGGCTGATTGGGAAGCCATCAGGGGCCTCATCAGAGATGTCCCATGGGGAAATATCATTTCTCTTCCAGCTGAACAGTGCGCAAATAAGACCACTGAATGGTTCAAAGCAGCAATTGAAGCACATGTTCCTACACGGAAGTTCTATAGCAACCCCCATTTCTCCAATGGTTTACTTCTACTTGTGTAGCTGCCAATATGCATACCATAGATTTATCTGGTATAAGACCTGTACAAACAGACAAAAGTTTATAGAAACCAGAAGTAATTGTAAGAAAGAAGTAGCAACAGTTAAGAGTGAATATACTGAAACTACAAGGAAACGCATTGAAGCACAGAAATTAGGAACTCGTGAATTTTGGAAAATCTATAATATTGCAGTAAATAATGGGCAATCAATAATACCCCCACTATCCGACAATCATGAGGTTGTTTGCACAGTAACTGAGAAAGCTAACATGCTTGCCAATCAGTTTGCCTCAACCTCTACTTTGAACCCATTCCCTTCCTGATTTTCCTTGGCGGACAAAAACCACACAAGGTGATCTGAAAATGCTCGAGTTCTCTCTACACTCTTTAACAAATGCCTTAAATATCTTGCTTTCCTGACTGCTGGAAAACTGCTTCAGTGGTACCAGTTTACAAAACCTCTAGCGAAAGAAATGATCCATTAAATTCTTACCCAATTAGCCTCCTCCCTCCTTTTGCCAAAATATTTGAGTCCATAATTAATCAAGCTCTAGTTCACCACCTTACACCTGCTAAACTTCTGTCTGAGACTCAATATGGATTTAGACAAGCCCCATTCTCCTTCAAATATTCTAACTGTAATCTCTGAACGTATATACCAAGCACTGGATAAGACAGAGGAGGGGAGAGCAACAACCCTAGATATATCTAAGGCTTTTGATAGGGTATGGCACGATAGTCTTCTCATGAAAATAAAATTCTATGTTATTACTGGACGAATACTTAACATAATTAAATCCTTCTTAAATGAGAGAAGAATCCAGGTTGTCCTTGATGGGCGTACATCCAAACAATATGGTATAAATGTGAGTGTACCTCAGGGATTGGTCCTTGGTCTTTTAATATTTCTGATATTCATAAATGACTTACCTGATAAAATTGTCTCTAAGATGGGCATATTTGCCAACGACACCCCGCTCTATAGCAGGCACATGGATAAAACTAATGATGTTTGTCTTTCTGTTTTGTAGAGCGATGCTCAATATTATCCTCTCCATTTTCCTTTGTGCCACTGCCAAGATTTCACTCTGGCGAGTTGTCAGGGTCCATGTTTCACTACCGTGGATCATTACAGGTAGTATATATTCATTGAAAATCTTTCTTTTGATTGTCATACTTGCTTTTCAACTTCCTATGATATTACCCACCTTCCCGAAAGCTGCTCATCTCAATGCTATCCTTCTCTTTATCTCAGGGAGATCTCCATCTTTTGTAATTTTTTTTCCCAAGTAGTTGTAGCTTTCAACTCCCTCAATGGTCTTTCCATCAAAAATTATTGGCAACTTGGCAGCATGCTGGTTCAACATCATCTTGGTTTTCCCAAGACGTATGTAGAGGCAAACCAGTTTGCTCTTAGAGTAGATGTCTTTTAAAATGTTATTTAATTCCTGAGGAAAGTGTGCTTCAGTACTATATCAACAGCGAAGACAAGATGTGATAGGTGTTCGCTATTGATGTTGACTCCTCTATAATCCCACTTAATCCGACTGGAAACAAGCTTTGAAGAGTTTGACGAGATGTTGTCACCTTGTCTTGCTCCAGCTTGATTGTTGCTGTCACAATGGAGCTTTAGAGAGTAGAGGTAGCCCCACTGTACAGGTCTTTCAGCAAGGTGATGGATATAGAGTCAACTCCTTAGTTCTCAAGGGCAATGAATAGCTGATCAAACTCTATAGAGTTTGATCAGCTATTCATTGTTGAAAGCCTTTTCGTAATCCAAAACGGCAAAGCACATTGGGATCACTGGCAGAATTCTAATTGGCTGATAGTTCTTAATATCTGCAGTGTCTTATTTCTTGTGAACTAGTATATATTACTACCTGCTTCATTCAATCCCATGCGATGCTGGGCATAACGCTAGTATATATTTTCACACATCTTATTCAACACTGGGCAATGCCGGGCTTCTGCTAGTATATATTTCAACCGGTCACATTCAATCCCAGATGACGCCTGGCCTTCTGCTAGCATATATTTTCACCTGTCTCATTCAATACCAAGCAACATCGAGTCTTCTGCTAGTACATATTTCAACCTATATCATTCAATCCCGGGCAATGCCAGGCCTTCAGCTAGTATACAGTTCCACCTATCTCATTCAAACTTGGACGATGCCAGGCCTTCTGCTAGTATATATTTTCACCTGTCTCATTCAATCCCAAGCGACACCGAGTCTTCTGCTAGTGCATATTTCAACCTATATCATTCAATCCCGGGCAATGCCGGGCCTTCAGCTAGTATATATTTCTACTTATTTCATTCAATACTGGAAATCGCTAAGTCTTATGCTAAGTGTATATTTCAAACTATCTCATTCAACTCTACTTGGTGCTAGTTTTCCTGCTTGTAAATATTTACACCTATCGCATTCAATCCTGGGTGATTCCGGGTTTTCTGCTAGTATATATTTTGACCTTTCTCATTTAATCCCAAGCGATGCCTAGTTTTTAGCTAGTATATATTTTCACCTATCTAATTAAATCTCGGAGGACGCCAGCCCATCACAGATGACACCATGTGTTCTGCTAGTATACATTTCCACCTATTTCATTCAATTCTGCGCAGCACTGGGTGTTCTGCAGCATATATTTCCACCTATCTCATTGAATCCCAAGAGACTCCATGTCTTCTGCTAGTACATATTTCCACCTGTCCCATTTTATCCCAGGCAACGCCAGTCTTCAGTTTGTACAAATTTCTACCTGTCTCGTTCAATCCCTGGTGACGCCAGGTTTTCTGCTAGTGTATGTTTCCACATGTCTCATTCAATTTTTAAGGAGTAGATAGGCTCTGTCCATCGCTCGGCTCCATACTCCTTTTTTGCCTATTAGCCAGCCGCAGAGGTACTATCCCAGGGATTCGACAGAAACACTCAGTGGTAGATCTTGTTTCTTGACTAGGTCAATGAACGCAGTTTTCCCCTCTCCCAACACATCCCGCCCCTCTAAACTGGGCACTTGTGGGTGCTTGAGTGCCACATATGCCAGTGCAATTAGATTGGGTTGACCTTCGTCTGATGGGTTGAGGGTACCGGATAGACAGTTCCTGGCTGCTGTTTCCGACTGGTAGTACAGGACTCCGAACTCTTTGGTAGCACTTAGAGCGGCTGTTCCATCAACAGTTGTATATCGGGATGTTTTTAGTGCCATGTCGCACATGGAAAGAGACCCTGCACTAATCCCCAGTGGGCTTTCCTGAGGCCACAATCCTAGTTGATGAAAGGTCAGCTGATGGTCTACTTGTATTGCATGTCTGGTATTCTGCATAACCACTTGTTCAGAACCCCCTTACCTAAACTGAAACTCTTTAAAAAAAATGATGACATTACAATAAAAAAAAAAATTACGCTTAAACCAGGCTTAGGTTCAAAGGAAATCAATTTGCCTCCTCCCTTGAGACTTGCATTTACAAACATCTGTGGGCTTAGAACTAATTTAGATAATGTTAAAGCATTTCTCCTAACAAATACCCCGGATATCTTAGCACTAAGTGAGACTAACCTACACTTCTCCATCCCCTTTAACTACTTTAACATGCCTGGATATTTCCTACTCTGCCGTAAGGACTCTGACAGACATATGCATGGACTTGGAGTCTATATTCATAATACCCTTCCCTGGACTAGAGAAACAAACCTAGAATCGAACGATCAGCTTTTATGTGCTTTAGACTTAACATGCAACATAACATTAGCTACTTTTGTTTTCACTACCGCTCTCCCTCGACCCAGTACTTCACCATAATAAACAAAGTCTCTGACAGCATAGACACAGCACTCTTCCTCGACACTAGTGCACAAGTACATGTATTTGGTGACTTCAATGTCCACCACAGAAACTGGCTTGGAGTCTCTACTCACACAGACGCAGCTGGTAGCGCAACACATAGCTTCTCTATATCTCACTCTCTATCACAGATGGTTACGTTTCCAACCCGTTTCCCAGATCAACAAGAACAACATACATCACTTCTAGATCTGTTTCTGACCACAGTTCCCGAGGATTGTATAACGAATGCCCACAGCCCACTTGGGAACGCTGATCATGCAGAGATAATGGTCGAAATCGCCCTAAACTCTAGAGCCAAAACTGAAGAGCCATTGCTCAAAACAACGATATTATACACTGGCTAACTGGGAAGCCATCAGAGATCTCATCAGAAATGCCCCATGGGGAAATATCTATTCTCTTCCTGTTCAACAGTGCGCAAAGGAGACCACTGAATGGTTCAAAACGGCAATTGAGGTATATGTTCCTCTGTGGAAATTTTATAGCAAACCCCACTCTCCCCAATGGTTTACTTGTACTTTTGCAACTGCCATTGTGCAAAGGCAGCATGTGTACCACAGATTTAACCGACATAAGTCCAGTTCAAACAGACAGAAGTATATAGAAGCTAGAAGTAACTGTAAGAAAGAAATAGCGACTACTAAGAGAGAATTTACTGAAACCACCATAAAACACATTGAAGCACAGAAATTAGGAACCCGTGATTTCTGGAAAATCTACAACAGTGTAGTAAATAATGGGCAATCAACAATTCCCCCACTAAACAACAATCATGAGGTTGTTTGCTCAGCAACTGAGAAGGCTAACATGATTGCCAGTCGGTCTGCCTCCAACTCCACACTGGACCCTGCTAACCACCCCCTCCCTGACTTTCCTTTGCAGACGATCTGAAAATCATCCCTTCTCAGGTGCATGCTATCATAAAAACCTTGACACTTCAAAACCATGTGGACTTGATCTCATCCTGACTGTGCTATTAAAAAATGCCCCGTCAAAGTAGCTCCAGTTCTCTCCAAACTATAAAACAAATGCCTTAACAATCTTGCTTTCCGGACTGTTAGAAAACTGTTTCTGTGGTACCAGTTTTCAAGAATTTTGGCGAAATAACTGACCCATTAAATTATCGCCCCATTAGCCTACCCAAATATTTGAGTCCATAATTAACCAAGCTCTAGTCCTTCACCTTACAGATGCTAAACTTCTGACCAACGAACAATATGGATTTAGGCAAGCCCATTCCACAGCAGATATCCTAACTGTAATCTCTGAACGTATATACCATTCACTGGACAAAACAGGGAAGGGTAGAGCGATAGCTCTTGATATATCTAAGGCTTTTGACAGGGTATGGCATGAAGATCTTTTCAGGAAAATTAGATCATACGGTATCACTGGACAAATACTTAACATAATTAAGTCCTTAAATAAGAGAAAAATCCAGGTTGTCCTAGATGGTCGTACATCTAAACAATATGATATAAATACGGGAGTGCCTCTGTGGTCTATCCTTGAACCTTTATTATTCCTAACATTCATAAATGACCTCCCCGACAAAATTGCTTTTAAGATGGGTATATATGCTGATGACACCAAGCTCTATAATAGACACGGCAGGAAAACAAATGAACACATATTTAAGGAAATGGCAGAAACACTAGAGGATGACTTCCAATCTGTAGTGGAATGGGGACAAAAATGGATGGTCACATACAATGCTGTCAAGACTAAACTTGTTTCCTTCAATAACAACCAGAAACCTTCTCTACCACCAATAGCAATGGCCGAAGATTTATTATCTGAAAGTACTTTCTTTAAACTCCTCGGCCTAACGTTCACAGGAAACATGAGTTAGAAAAATTACATTGAGAGCATTGCCAGGATCGGGGCGAAGAAGGTAGGCTCTCTCTACCGTGCTAGAAACCTACTAACGCTCGAAAGTATCATGTACCTCTATAAGGATACCATTCGCCCATGGATGGAGTATTGTTGTCATATTTGGGCTGGTGCATCTGCTACTAGTCTCTCACTCCTAGACAAGGTTCAAAAGAGAGTCGCTAACCTAATAGGTCCTGAACTGTCATCTAAGCTTCAGCCTCTGTCCCATCGACGAAATGTAGCATCCATCTGCTTGTTCTACAAGTACTTTAACGATGAATGCTCCAAAGAACTGCAAGCATTTGTACCCCCTCTCGACGTAAATACTTCAGACAAACCCGACAAGCAGCAAAATCCCACCCCTTCACAATTGAGATCCCTAGATGTAAGAGAGCCTTTTACGCCAGTAGTTTCTTCCCCAGAACCGCTAGATTTTGGAATTCGCTTCCGGGTTCCTGCTTCCCCAACTGTACTGACATGCAGAAGTTCAAGTGTAACGTGAACCGACATCTTGCTGCACAACTCCCCACATAGTACACCTGTAGATATGTTCCTGATAGTAGCCCCCTACACCAAAGTGTCAATGTGCCTTGGTTGGGGTGAAAATGTAATAAAAAAATGTACTGGTTGGGTATTCTCTTTGAGTTCAAATCTGGTTGACATTTTTGTGCATGACGTAAATACTTCTGACAAACCAGACATGCAGCTAAATCCCACCCCTACACAGTAGAGATCCCTAGATGTAAGAGAGCTTTCTGCTCCAGTAGTTTCTTCCCCAGAACCACGAGAGTTTGGAATTCCATTCCGGCTCTCTGCTTCCCCAAATGTACTGACATGCAGAAGTTCAAGTGTAATGTGAACCGACATCTTACTGCCCAACTCCCTACATAGTACCTCAGTAGCTTATGTCCCTGATAGTAGCCCCCTACACCAAAGTGACAATGTATCTTGTTTGGGGTGAAAATGCTATAATAAAAATTTTTTTAATCCCTGGTGACGCTGGCCTTTTTACTTTTTACTGTTATATTTCCACCTGTCTTTTAAATCCCTGACAACGCCTTGCCTTCTGCTAAAATAGATTTCCATCTGTCTCATTCAATCCCAAACGATGCTAGGCCTCCCATTAGTATATATTTCAACTTATCTCATTTAAACCCTGATGATACTTCGTCTTCTGTTAGTACAAATTTCTACCTGTCTTATTCAATCCTATTGTTCTGCTAGTGTATATTTCCACTTTTCTTATTCAATCCAGGTAACGCCTGACCTTCTGCTAGTATATATTTGCAGCTGTCTCTTTCACTCCTGGATGATGCTGGGTCTTTTGCTAGTATATATTTTGACCTTTCACATTTTACCCCGGGAGATGCTGGGTTTTCTGTTAGTATATATTTTAAATCCAAGAAACGTCTGGTTTTCTGCTATTTTTATATATTTTAACCATTCACATTCAACCCTGGGCATTACTGGGTCTTCTGCTAGTATATATTTCAAGCTATCTATTTCAATTACAGGTGATGCCGGGTCTCCTGCTATTATTTATTTACACTTATCACATTCAATCCCAGGTGACGCCAGTATTGCTACTATGAAATAGTTTTACCTCACTCATTCAATTCTATTATATATTTCCACTTATCTCATTCAATAAGGGGCGATACCGGGTCTTCTGTTTGTATGTTTTCTACCTATCTTATTTAATCCCTGGCGTTTCCAGGTTTTCTGCTAGTATATGTTTTGTCCTTTCACATTCAAATCCTGGTGACGCTGAATCTTCTGCTAGTATATATTTCCAGCTACCTCATTCAGTCCAAGGCGACGCCAGGTTTCCTGCAGGTATATATTTCGATGTGTCTTATTAAATCCTGGGTAATGCCAGGTCTATTGCTAGTATATAATTCTGAGCTATCTCATTTAATCCTAGGCGACAAAGGATTTTCTGCTAATGTATAATTCCACCTATCTCATTCAATTCCGGGTGATACTAGGCCTTCTGCTAGTATATATTTCAACCAATCTCATTACATCATGGGTGACGCTGGATTCTGCAAGTATTTATTTTAATATATCTCACTGAATTTTGGCAGATGTTGGGTTTTATGCTAGTATATATTCCCACCTGTCTCATTCAATCTGAGGTCATGTCAGGTCGTCTGCTATTATATATTTCTACCTGTCTCATTTCTCCGGCTATGCCGGGCCTCTGCTAGTATATATTTCTATCTGTCCTATTCGATCACAGGTGATGTTAGGCCTTCTGCTAGTATATATTTCCACCCCTCTTATTCAATCCTGTGCGATGTGGGGCCTTCTGCTAGTATAAATTTCCACCTGTCTCATTTAACTAACCTTCCACTAGTATATATATTTCCACCTGCCTCATTCTAATTCTGAGCAATGCCGGCCTTTCTGCTAGTATTTATATCAATCTCTCTCATTCAAACCCAAGAGATGTTGGGTCTTCAGCTAGTACATATTTCAACAAGGATTAATTAACCTCAGGCGACGCTGGGTCTTTTGCTAGTATATATTTCAAGCTCATTGAATCCTGGGCAATGCCAGGCATGTGTTAATATATATATAATATATATTTTCACCTGTCTCATTCAATCCCAGATTATGCCGGGCTTTCTGCTACTATATATTCCTTTCTATCTCATGCAATCTTTGATAACACCGGGTCTTCTTCTAGTATATATTTCTACTTGACTTATTCAATCCCTGGACGACGCCAGACCTTCTGCTAGTATATATTTCCACCTGACTTATTCAATCCTGGGCGACGCCGGGCCTCCTTCTAGTATATATGTTCTACCTGTCTTATTTAATCTTAGGCAACTTTAGGCTTTCTTGCTAGTATATATTTCCACCTATCTCATTCAATCCCGGATAACACTGGACCTACTGCTAGTATATATGTCTACCTGTCTCATTCAATTCTGAGTAATGCCTGGAATCTTGATAGTATACGATTTCAATTGACTTATTCGATCCTAGGCATTATGAGTTTTCTGTTAGTACAAATTTCTACCTGTCTCATTCAATCCCAGGCAACGCCGTGCCTTCTACTATTGTATATTTCCACATGTCTCATTCAATCATAGATGATGCCAGGCCATTTTGCTAGCATATATTTTCACCTGTTTCATTCAATCCTGTGCAATGCTGTACCTTCCGCTAGTGTATATTTCAACGTATCTCACACAATCTGGGGTGGTGCTGGGACTTCTGATAGTATATATTTAAACCTTATTCATTCCTGCGTGACACCAGGTCCTCTGCTAGGATATATTTTGACCTTTCACATTACACTCCAGGAGATGCTGGGTCTTCTGATAGTATGTATTTCTACCTATCTCATTCAATCTCGGGAGATACCAGTATTTATGCTAGTATATAGGTCCACCTATATCATTACAATCCCAGGTAACGCCAGGTCCTCTATTAGAATATATTTCAACTTTTCTCATTCAATCCCGGGTGACGCCGGTCCTGCTACTAGTATGCATTCCCACCTATTTTTTTCAATGTGGGGCAATGTCGCGTTTTCTGCTAGCATATATTTTCACCTATCTTATTCAAATTCAGGCGATGTCGGGTCTTCTGCTAGTATATAGTTCTACTTATCTTAATCAATCCTGGACAATTACGGATCTTCTGCTAGTATATATTTCCACCTATCTTATTCAATTCCTGGCAATGCCAGGTCTTTTGCTAATATTTATTTCCACCTGTCTTGTTGAAACCCGGGCAATGCTGGGTCTTCTTCTAGTAGTATTTCAACTAATCTCATTTAATCCCGGGAAACACTGAGTCTTCTGCTAGTATATATTTTAACTAGTCTCATTGAATCCCGGGTGATGTTGGGCGTTATGCTAGTATATATTTTCACCTGTCTTTTTCAATCCCAGGCGATGCCAGGCCTTCTGCTAGTAGTTATTTCCACCTGTCTCGTTCAATTCCAGATACTGCCGGGTATTTTGCTAGTATACATTTCCATTTGTCTCATTCTATCCTGGGGGGATGCCGGGCCTTCTGCTAGTAGTTATTTCCACCTGTTTCATTTAATCCCGGACAACGCCAGGCTTTTTGCTAGTATACATTTCCACCTGTCTCATTCTATCCCAGGCAACACCAGACCTTTTGTTAGTACAAATTTCTTCCTGTCTCATTTAATCCTGAGCAACACCAGGCCTTCCGCTAGTGTACATTTCCACCTTTCTCAGTCAATCTCAGGCGATGACAGGCTCTTTGATAGTATATATTTCTACCTGCCTTATTCAATCCCAGGTGACGCCCAGCATTATGCTAGTATATATTACTATCTTTCTCATTCAATCCCGGATGACGCTGAGCCTTCTGCTAATATATATTTCCACCTGTCTGATTCAATCCCGGGTGACGCTGGGCATTACTTTTTCTGCTAGTATATATTTTCCTCTGTCTCATTCAATCCAGGGCGACGCCGAGCCTCTTCTAGTATGTATTTCCACATGTCTCATTTAATCAAGGGCAACACCAGATCTTCTGTAAATATTTATTTCCACTTGTTTCATTCAGTCCTGGGCGACCCCAGGCGTTCTGCTAGTATATATTACTATCTTTCTCATTCAATCACGGATGACGCTGAGCCTTCTGCTAGTATATATTTCCACCTGTCTGATTCAATCCTAGTATCCTGCTAGTATATATTTTTACCTCATTCAATCCAGTACGATGCTGTGCCTTCTGCTTATATATTATTCCAACTGTCTCATTCATAGTTGGATGCCGCTCATATAGTTTATGAAATCCTCTACCTGGGATGATCCACAAACATTTTAAAAAATAGAAGGCATTACTTATAGAATGTCGCTCATATAGTTAATAACAGCATCTACCTAGGAGGATCCACAAACAATAAAAAATAGAAGGCATTACTTATAGAATGTCTCTCATATAGTTTATGAAATCCTCTACCTAGGAGGATCCACAAACAATAAAAAATAGGAGGCATTACTTTGGTAATGCCTCTCATATAGTTGATAACATCATCCACCTAGGAAGCTAAAGAAGTAGGTATTACTGTTGGAATACCTAACATATAGTTGATAACTTTACCTACTATGTTTATTTTATTAGACATGAAAATATGTCTTACATTTAATCATTTTTCATAATTTTGGGATATATTACTAGTGTCGAACTTTATTTTTGATCATTTTAGTCCACATTATCGCCCCCTCTTACTTAAAAAAAAAGGTTGAGATAATATCTGGGAGGATTATCTCATAAAACACTCATCAACCCATTAATTCACATTTAATCACGCACTAATTCATTAACTTAGATTCAGTATAACATTAAAGTTAATAGGTAAAAGCTTTAGAAAAACAAACGTTGATTAACTCATATTATCCCCCTTTCCTGCTTACTCGAAGAAGAGCATGTAATGTTTGGAATAATGACTCTGCAGTTTAGAGTTTCATATTGAAATGCATTGTTTTTATTTTAAAAGAAACTGGTATTTCGATCTTCATACAGGTAAATATTTTCAATCAATCATAATTTTATTTCTTCCTCATCGATTTTCGGGATACTTTGATATTTTACTTTTTGAAATGCGATAATCACGTTGGTACCAATTTTTAACTTGAAAATTAGTATTTTAATCTGTGTCATAATCTAGTCTGACTATCAACCATTCTTTTATTTAACTATGAAAAGTCGCCATTAAATAGAGTTGATGTCATTTCTAAGCGACATGAGTCAGCATTTTTTCAAATGTACATAAAAACATTAAAAATGATTAAAATTACATAGAAATAACGTTAGAATTTTGTGAAATATTATGACCCTCGCAAAAAAAACTGTCAGTTCACTCACTTAGAATTAATCGTTTTTGCCAAATTTTGGATATTTTTCATCAGAGAATCTGAACTTTATAATGATACCATTTTATCATTGTACGCCGCGTCTGTAAAAAATTTTTGGAAGAGATACACACATACATTTTGCCTTTTATATATTAGACAAGCGGGTGTGCCCAGCATTGCCTGGAGTGTTTGGAGGTGTAAAAGAAAGAAGAAAAAAGTGTTAGTAGTAGGCAGATTCGAACCTGTGACGCGAAGGTGGAAAACGAGATATCTTACCGCTGTACTATAAAAACAAAGGAAGTGAAAAGTGTTTAAATTTAGCGATGTCAATGAAAAGCTGTTGACTCACTGCTAATCAAGTCAAGAGTCGCTGAAGAATTGAAAGTGCATG
Organism: Euprymna scolopes; assembly: GCF_053919585.1. NCBI lineage: Eukaryota > Metazoa > Mollusca > Cephalopoda > Sepiida > Sepiolidae > Euprymna > Euprymna scolopes. The sequence continues at coordinate 26,844,705 of NC_136522.1, forward strand.
GGGCCAGTTAAGTCTTATTTTCTTCACAACAAGGTTGTGCCCAGCTCCCAGGTGTCCACATGAATAGCAATTGTCTGATATGACGGGTTTTCCACATAGTGATCAAAGCTAATTGCTTTCTGGATGTCTCCAGCACGAAGCCGGAAAACTGCCTTCGCTTTCAATAGTTTCGTTTTTTTATACTAAAAAGCCAAACAAACAGGCGAGAAGGCAGAATAGCGGAATTTCATAAAATAAAAGTCGCTCAAATAGAGAGCACACACACACACACACGCGCGCGCGCGTGCGCGAACGCGCGCGCACACACACACACACACACACACACACACACACACACACACACACACACTTTTTCGCTTTTATATAACAGACTAGCTGGGAGTACCCAGCATTGCGCAAGTGGAGGATATTGGTACATAGACGAAGCGATGTTAAGAATGGTTTCCACATGGTTAAAATAAAACAAAAGATGGAGAGAGAGGTGGGTAATTAGTTTTCCACACTAACCATTAGGCCAAAGAGGATAGTGAATTGAATGAGTTGGTAATTAATTTTTGCCTGGGTGGAGGATATTGGCACAAGAACGAATTAAAAAAAGATAAAGAGAGAGGTGGGATCGAATTTGAAAATATAGGATAATTAGTCTTCCTCAATTATTAGGCCAAGGAGGATAGTGAATTCAATGAGTTGGTAATAAACTTAAGAATCATAGGAGTCGCCCACATGTGCAGAAATGAACATGGCTTTTAAGCCTGGCCGGGGGCCGACTAAGCTTCCCACTGTCGTTTGTGTTTGAATAGTTTTGCTTTATAATACGAAAAAGACAAACAAACACTCAAGACGATGGCATAGTGGGATTTTTTTAAAACTCGATCAAAAAGAAAACCCTCTTGATAGCCCTGGCGAAGAATCAAGTATTCAGCGACAGACAAGATTTTAATCACAATACAAACTCGTGTAGTGAGTTCAATCTCGGCTGCGGCCACATGTTATGTTACATGAATACACAGAAGCTTTGAGCTTTTCTCTTGTACTTGGATATATAAATACATATCGTTGAAGTCAACTTTTTTCTTCCGTTGAGTTGCGTAAATACTTCCTCCAGAGTGGGCACAGAGTAATGGTGGTTCCTTAATGCCATACTGAGGCCCGTTGAAAAATCAGCACAGATATGTATCTTCGATTTTATCTCTATGGAAAACCATGGTGCCGCCCATTTATTAAAGTAAAATCTCATTAATATGCTATCATTTCCCAGTCTGTCAGGTTCTTTGTTATTTTTTCTAGAGACGCAAAAAGCACATCGTCAGCTGATGTTGTTTATAAGAAAGTGAAATCCTCAAGAAGATGGAGAAAAAACGAATTTCACAAAAATTGCAATTTGAAAAAGTCACATGATCACATAGTGGCAGATAAGGAAAAAATAAAAATAAATATGCAATATACAATCTATCTATATATCTATAAAAGTGAACGTGTCTGTATGTCTGTCTGTGTACATTTCCCTACGCAATAACTCTGTCAATTTTTAGTCTACAGACTTGAAATTTCATATACAGGGTACTGAGATTTGGGAAAATCGATGTGATCGGTTTTCTGCCAGAAATTTCGCTGTTAAGGGGTCAAAGTTCAACGATTTGACCTTTGATAACTTTACCAAACTCCTCCGACAATTTTCGGTCTAAACACTTGAAATTTTAGATATAGGTTTCTTGGACATGGATCTAACTTAATAAATTGATTTGAACCCAAACAATAAATGTTAAGGGGTCATAATAGGGGTCACAGTTAAAAAAATTGACCCTTTTTTTTGTTCAACATACACCCCCAAACACCCGGGCAACGCCAGGCTGAAATGGTAGTCTATCTATATATCTATAAAAGTGAAAATGAGTGTGTGTGTGTGCGTTTGTGTGTGTGTGTGTGTGTGTGTGTGTGTTTGTCTGGGTGTGTCTGTGTACATTTCCCTACCAAGTAACTCTGTCAATTTTCAGTATAGAAACTCAAGATTTGATATAAGGGGTATTAAGCTGTGGGGAAATCTTTTTAATACGTTTTCGGCCAGAAATCTGGCTGTGAAGGGGTCAAAGTTCAACGATTTGACTTTTAAAAGCTCTAGCAAACTCTTCTGCCAATTTTGGGTCTAAACACTTGAAATTTTAAATGTAGGTTACTTGAACATGGATCAAACTTTTTAATTTGATTTGAGCCTAAAACAATAAATGTTAAGGGGTCAAAATTGGGGTTAAAATTTAAAAAAAAAAAATTGACCTCTGCGGTCTTACTCAGCCAATTTCTGATCTAAACATTTGAAATTTTACATAAAGGGTATTCAGACACAGGGCAAGCTTTTCAATCGGTTTGGGTTAAAAATTTGAGCTGCCAAGGGGGTCAAAGTTCAAATCTACTCAGCCAATTTTGGGCCTAAACATTTGAAATTTATACATAACGGGTATTCAGACCTGATGGCAAGCATTTTAATCAGTTTTGGGGCGAAAATTTCGCTGCCAAAAGAACCAAGTTGAAAGAGTTGACCATTGCAGATTCTACAAAATTTCTCTGCCAATTTTGGGTTAAAACACTTGAGATTTTAGATGTAAGTAACTTGGACATGGGTAAAACTTTTTATTTTGATTTGAGACCAAAATAATAAATGTTAAGGGGTCAAAATTGGGGTCAAAGTTTTTTTTTAAATTACCTCTGCGGTCTCTACGAAATTACTCTGACAATTTTTGGTTTAAACATTTGAGATTTTATATAAAGTGTATTCACACGTAAGACAAATTATGAACAATACATATGGCCCGAGCCAAGCCGGGCTGAACGGCTAGTATATCTATAAAAGTGAAATTGTCTGTGTGTGTATGTGCGCAAATTTCCCTACACAATTACTCTGCCAATTTTCAGTCTACTACAGTCAGACACGAGGTTTGACATAAGGGGTATTGAGATTTGTGAAAATCTTTTTGATCGGTTTTCGGTCAGAAATTTGGCTTTCAAGGGGTCAATGTCAGCGATTTGACCTTTGAAAACTCTACCAAACTCCTCAGCCAATTTTGGGTCTAAACACTTGAAATTTTAGATGTATGTTACTTGGAAATGGATCAAACTTTTTAATTTGATTTGAGCCCAAAACAATAAATGTTAAGGGGTCAAAATTGGGGTCAAAGTTTTAAAAAATAAATCTCTGCGGTCTCTATCAAATTACTAAGCCAATTTCTGATCTAAACATTTGAAATTTTACATAAAGTGTAATCAGACATAGGGCAAGCTTTTCAATTGGTTTTTGACGTCCAAGGGGTCAAATGTCAAAAGAGTTTACCTTTGCGGTATTTAGCAAACTATTCAGCCAATTTTTGTACTAAACATTTGAAATTTTACATAAGGGGTATTCAGACATGCAGCAAGCTTTTTAGTTAGTTTTTGGGCGAAAATTTGTCTGCCAAGAGATCAATGTTGAAAACGTTGACCTTTGTAGACTTTACCAAATTCCTCCGCCCATTTTGGGTCTAAACACTTGAAATTTTAGTTATAGTTTACCTGGACATGAGTCAAACTTTTTAATAAATATATACATATGCACATAAATTTATGAACAGTACATAGTGCCCGAACAAAGCCGGGCTGAACTGCGAGTATGAAATATAAGACTATAAAATAAAATGAGAATAAAAATAATATAAAAAGATGTGTAATAAAAACGAAAAAAGAAAAAAACAATTCAAAAGACTAAGACCAAAAAAAAAAAGAAGAAAAATGAAGGGAGACAAGAGAATTTAAAAAATAAAGGGGTGGGTGAAGACGGAGATAGAAAGAAAAAAGAGAAAAATGGGTTTGGTAGTCGATAGGTGAGAGGACTGGAGAGTATAGTGGATGAGGCAGAGTTTCGTAGCCTAATTTACTTAACTGCTGCAGGGTCCGTTTAGCAATGTGTGCTGAGGTAGTCTCGTGGAGGATAATTTCTGTTGACTAATGCTGGGTGTTGTCGAACTTTCTGATGGATTTCATCAATTTGTTGACAGTTGTTCTCTGTCGTAATTGTTTTGATTGTGACTTATTTAAAAGCAACCTACAAGATCTTGCGTTATTCATAACTAGTTGACCGAAACATTGTCATATATATATGTGTGTGTGTGTGTGTGTGTGTGTGTGTGTGTGTGTGTGTGTGTGTGTGTGTGTGTGTGTGTGTGTGTGTGTCAGAGAAAGAAATTTAAAATTGTAAGTTGAACTTTACAATAAAAATTAAGCTTTCTTATTCGGTTTGGATTAACTTATCTATATATAAATACTGTTTTTTTTTTAATAATATTTTGAAGTTTACCATTGCGTATATCCGGTAAACACTACATCCCTTTATATATATATATATATTCTGGCATAGCAACCAGCTCCCCAGAGAATAAATGATATAGAAATCCCCTTATGTAAAATTTATATAGAAAAGTGATCCCCCACTTTTTAAAACTATAATTTATACATATCATTGAAATTACTCGCTTTCAAGGATTTTAATTTTTGTTTTCATTTTCAACACTCTCGAAAACCTATAATAGTGATAATTTTAAAGGATTTTTTTGTGGGTGGAAAGATACTGCACATTTACCAATATTTTAATCATAGCCATTGTTTTCCTAGATTAACTATGAATAACAAAATATCTGATATTTCTCAAAAACCTCTGGCCTTGATAGAGGGGCGACTAAAACTTGCTGCTATGGTTTCAAATGATAACAGCAAGAGGAGACTTGATTCCAAATATTTCTCATATTTTATATCTCCCCTCTATGGTTTTAATACCTAAAGTAAATTTGACAGGTTATTTGATGCTGGAAATATTCATAATCTTACCCTATTTCCAAAAACGGGCGGATATAACATATGAGAAATATTTGGAATCAAGGCTTCCTTTGTTGTTATTTCAAATCATTTGAAACCATGGCAGCAAGTTTTAATCTCCCCCTCCATGAAGGCCAGAGATTTTGGGAATATATATACATAATTATTTACTATAATAATCATTAAATACCTACGGACACTAGTGTTTCATCCTTTTGGGAAGCATCAGTGAAAACCGGCGATACAATCCATTAGCAAGAACCTAATCCATTTGGCTACCATTAACCGTGAGAAATCCTGTTGAATTTAAACATTTATATATATATAAAGAAATGCTGTTGAATTTAAACCTTATATATATATATATATATATATATATATATATATATATATATATATATATATATATATATATATATATATATATATATACTCGCAGTTCAGTCCAACTTTGCTCGGGTCCTATGTGTTGTATATTTGTTTATATTTGAGGAGATGATATATTAAAACGTGTCATGTGTTATCTAGTGGATGTAAGATATTGTTCTTTTAACAGACAGATAATAAACGTATAAATCGAATGTATGTTGTTTAGCCAGGGGACATGATATTGACGTGTAAACTGAATCATGTTGTATCAGACTTATCGCACGGGATATTTTTACAGTTCATATGTAAGAAGAATAATATATGCTTCATACCTTTTGTTTTCTTGAAGAATTCTTCTGCATCTTCCCGCTGCTCCGTGACAACCATGAAGCGATCAGCACCATATAATTGAGACAACTGTTCTTATTTGTGAAACCATTAAAACAACTCTTTATATTTTTGTAATATAAATTTATTAAAGTTATCTCAATTGGTTTTCACAGGATCTGCAGTTTCTACATTTTCTGTTCATACAGCTCGCTCCCAGCTGTCTGTCCACCCTTGTCTACGTCTGTCTGTTCTGGTGGTCAATCCTCAACTCTCTAAATCTCTCCAAAACTAACTACATCACGTGTTCTCTTACGTCACCTAATTACGTGTCTCATACCAATCTAATCCACCTAGTTATTTGTTTATTCAAAACGAAAAGAATGTTTACATCTATTTTCTATTTTCGCATTCCTTTTGCGATTTATGCGTCAATCATTTCTTCCGCAATTTAAATGTTTATTCTTCTACTCATAATAACTGATCCAGCGACCATCCGTCGCTCAAATCAATTAACAAGAATACAATAACAATAATAATAATGTTTTGACCATTGCTTCCGCTTGCCACAGTTAACAGATACTACGCTATGATCACAGCCTAAAGGGTCATAACATTACATATATACTGTTCATAAATTTATATGAATATATATATATATATATATATATATATATATATATATTAAAATTTCAAATGCATATGTATATATATATATTAAAATTTCAAACGTTTACACCCAAAATTGGCGAAGGAGTTTGATAGAATCTTCAAATGTAAAATTTGACCTCTTGGCAGCCAAATTCTCGCCCAAAAACTGATTAAAAAGCTTGCCCTTTATGTAAAATTTTATAATATTTAGACCCAAAATTGGCTGAATAGTTTGCTAGAGACCGATAAGATAAAATCTTTTGAACTTTGATCCCTTGGCAGTCAAATTTTTCGCCAAAAACCGATTGAAGAGCTTGCCCTATGTATGAATACAGTTTATGTAAAATTTTAAGTGTTTAGACCAAAATTGGCTTAGTAATTTATAGAGACTGCAGAGGTCTAGTTTATTTTAACTTTGATCCCAATTTTGACCCCTTAAAATTTTGGGCTCATATCAAATTAAAAAGTTTGATCCATATCCAAGTAACCTACATCTAAAATTTTAAATGTTTAGACTCAAAATTGGCGGAAGAGTTTGGTAGAGTTTTCAAAGGTCAAATCGCTGACTTTGACCTCTTTATAGCCAAATTTCTGGCCGAAAACCGATCAAAAATTTTTTTCCAAATCTCAATACCCCTTATGTCAAATCTCGAGTTAGTAGATTGAAAATTGACAGAGCAGTTTAATAGGGGAATGCACACACACACACACACACACACACACACACACACACACACACACACACACACACACACACACACACATATATATATTTGGAGGAGTTAAAGGAAGAGAATAAAATCAATTCTTTAAAAAGAGACTACTCGGGATAATATAAAGCTCAACAAATTGTTTTAGAGCTTATATATTGATATATTACATTTTTTTTCTCAACTCGAATTAGGGTTCAAGTTTTTGCCTAAAATTTAATCAATATATTCCTATTACTATTCTAATTTATATTTGGGTTAGTAATTACAAAATTAAAGTATAGAAAGTTTATATTCAAGGGAAAATATAAATTAACAAACGCAAAAGTATTGAGCACATTGATTTAATATTTGGTTTCGTTCAACAGCTTCCAGTCACTATCTATAGTTGCACACATGTTTTTTTGCAAAGATTTGTAGGTATTTTGCGCGATTCTTCTTTGTAGAACCCTTCTTGAATATTTTGTAGATTTCTCTTTTGAACATTGATCTTCAATATTTTTCACAAATTTTCAATTGGGTTGAGGTTTGGCGACTGACTAGCCAAATAAGAACGTCAATGTTGTTATTTTTAAACTATTCTTTTGTTAGTTTGGCAGTATGTTTGGGATCATTGTCATCCTGAAACACATAATTGCTATTAAGTACCAACAGATCAGCAAATTTCCGGCGGTTTTTCTCCAGAATATCCTTGTACATCCGCCCATTTATTTTAGCATTGATGATTTCTAATTCACCAGTACCGTTGGATGAAAAATACCCCAATACCATAATCAACCTGTTGTAATATAGGCTGCCGCCATAAGTGCATACGTCCAGAGGTTTTTAGGGAGTTTTGATTCAATGAGTAGGCATCTTGCCATTTCAAAAAGTGTCCGCCACGCTCGTTCAGCAGTCCCGTTTTGGTGTGGCAATCTAGGAGCTGATGTTTCATGCCTGATATGATGGTTAATTAGTAAAAGTTCAAAGTCTTTATTGGTGAATTCCGTACCGTTGTCAGAGCGAATACACTTGATTTCACCGTAGGGGGCCTTGTCGGCTAGATATTTCTTAGTTGCTAGCAGGGTATCAGATTTATTCTTTAAAAAGTAAACCATTATTAAACCTGAATGGTCATCTACGAAACTCAACACATATCTATAATGTTCTCTGGCCATTGGTTCTACGAGACCGTTCAAGTCACAATGCACCATAGATAGGATTTTTTTGGCCTTTTTGTCTGGTATCTTGTTTTGATAGTTTGTCATTTTCCCTTGCATACAGACGTCGCAGTTGAAGGTTTTTGATGTTTGTATTTGCATTCCATCAACTACAGTCGGCAACTTTTTGATATCAGGAATATTGCAGTGTCCAAGAATTTTATGCCATGTCTGTAGATCATGGCAGGCGGTTTTTGATGGGACTACGCTATTTAAATAATATAGTCTTCCATTTTCTTTAATGTCGAATACAGTTTCATTCGGGTATACCAGTTTTGATTTATTTGTGCTAAAGTTTATGTTTGCACTTTGTTTTGTGGCAGTTTGTACAGAAAATATATTTTGTTTAAATTTTGGGATTAGAAGAGCGTTTTCTAGAATACAGAAACACAGTTCATCTTTATTGTTCTTTAGCGGGATTTTCGCATTGCCTCTTTTCAAAACGATATCGTTGACTCGACTCCCGTCAGCTAGTTCTACAAAATGATTTTGTGGCTTAAAGTTGGGATCAAAATTGATAAAATCAGATTCCTTTGTAATCACATGTGCCGTGGCCTCACAATCGACAAGAAAACTATTATTGTTTGTTGAAGCATCAAATGTACACGAAAATAAAAATGTATGTTCGCTAACAGAGCTCTGTACATTTTTATTGTAGTCGCCATTTTGAGTCCTGTATCTACATTGGAAACTCTTGTGATTAGGTCGTCCACAATTATAGCAAATAATTTTTGTACTTTTCTTAGGAAAAAACTTGCTTTTGGCAAAGTTGCGTTTTTTATTCCTGGCATGGGTATAATTCGATTTTGGTGTTTTTATGTGTGTATTTTTAAATTTCATGATATTTGTGGATTCGTTTTTTTCTGTGGTCATTTTTTCAGTTTCTTCGTAACTTCTGAGTGCTCCCTTGAATTGGCTAAAAGTCATGGGGTTTTCTTTCTGGGTTATCACGGTGGTAAATGGCTTGAAATCACTCGGTAATCCCTTAAGGACCATGGAAATTAACAGACTGTCACTTATAACTTCACCAGACATTTTTAAAGAATTTGCAGTTGTCTCGGCTCTTAAATTATATAAACAGTAATAGTTTCGGCTTCCATTCGTTTTAGAGAGGTCAGTTTAGTGTATAAAGAAAAAATGCTTTGCAGCCGTCGTCCAGGGCTTATCTCATTACCAGTGATAGACTTCGGTCATCTAAACACTGTATTAATTCCACGAAGACAGTTGCGTTCTTTTCAATGACGTCGGGGTCGTTTCTGTTTTCAGGTTGTGTTTGTAGTACTTTGTGTAGCTTTTGGATTCGTAGATATCCTAGAAATTTAACTTGCCACAATTCGAATTTTGATTCGGATCCATCGAAATAAAGACGCACGCTGGGCGCATAACCTCTAGAAGTGTAAGCCATTTTGAGTTTCAGAACAGTTTCAGATGGTTCGCTGTTACACACAAGTCCTGGGAGGTGACTTGTTTGTAGTAGACAGTTCCACAGAACAAAATATTCTTACCGTGTCGAGACGGAAAAGAACATGTGAAATTGCTCCAGAAAAGGTTTAATATTTATGAAGCAATTCTGGTTTCTGATTAGTTGGTAGCAGAACGTGAATTAATTTGATTCGTCAGTTCTTAGCAGCATCGTTTATAAATAGAATCGCCCGACTGTGTGGGATCATACCCCACTGATAAACTTCACTGTAGGAATGGTATTCTTTTTGTTGTAGGCAGTGCCATTTTTCAGCTATACCTGCGTTGCTGTATTTCTTCCAAAGATTTCGATTTTCATTTCGTCTGACCAGATTACCTTGTCCCAAAATTCTTGTGGCTTTTTCTCCTATATGTTTTAACATTATTCAAATGTGGTCTGATATGTTGACGCATCCACAATAGAACTGTTCTTGGAAATCTTGAAACAAAACCGGTACGATTTGGAGCACTACTGATTGTATCTTTGCTCATATAAATCCCAGCTTCTCTGAGGTCCGTTTGAATTTCACCACGAATAACAAAGGGGTTTCTTTGTATCTTTCTGCTTACCAACTTTGATTTTCCATTTAATTTCCTTGGTTAACCACATCTTGGAAGATTTGCAACAGCTTCACCAGGGTTTTTCAAATTTTCTAATAACGTTTCCAACTGTACTAAGTGGTAGATTAAGTTCCCTTCATATTATTCGATACCCTTTCTGTGTTTGTGCTCATCAATGATTTTTTTTATGAATATCTATTGACAACTTTTTAGTTTTAAACATTTTATTAAATGAACTGGTTGCCTTTGAAGCAGGTGAACACAAACTGGAGGAATTTTGTAAAAAATATTTTAATATAAAACTCTCTGATTGGTCAGTGATAACTCGCTTGCATTATTGCAACATACAAAGCAAAAGTCATTTAAAATTATTTTAGAAAAGGAATTGTTTCCGTGTATCCAATACTTTTGCGTTTGTTAATTTATATTTTTCCTTAAATATAAACTTTCTTGGATTTTGTAATTACTACCCCAAATATTAGTTAGAATAGTAATGGGAACATACTGACCAAATTTTAGGTAAAGTCTTGAACCCTAATTAGTAATTAGAAGAAAAAATGTAATGTATCCAATACTTTTGCATGGTACTGTATATACGTGTGTGTGTGTGGTCTCCCGTATAGGTAGAATTGTGGCAATACTCTCTTGTAAAAATAATTTCTATTGTGAGTATCGGCAAGAGAAAATATGAATCCATAAATAACATAATTTACCTTAGATATAATACTGAGCCGACGATGATCAGAATTATAACGAGAATTGCTGCACTGCATCCGATGGCCACAAAGATCCACTTCTGCTTAGGATCGTCAGGTCCTGAAAATATCAACAATAAAACAAATTAAAATTCATGAGTTAAAAGGTGTTTACTTCATGAATGCCAAGCCCATAGTTCAACACTCACACATGTAAGTTAAAACAGATCAAACCTATATTTTATAAACGTCAGTGTTAGAATATTAGTATGACTTTAAAATAAAAAAAGGACTTGTGTGTTATTAAAAAATGATAATGAGGATGTTGTAGGCCAAAGGAAATGGTTTTAGAATTTATTTTTGTCTACTCATAATTCATGAGTGATTTTGTTTGATTTTTATACTTTCGTATAATTTTACTTCTTTTAAATTGTTTTAAATATTATTTGAGACATTCTTTTGAAGAGAGTTTATTTCAAATTTCTTGGTAATAAGATAACATTTCGATGCATGGTTAACTTTTTGTATGAAAATCGCTTTCGACAAGGCAGGAAGCCGCTTGATGTAAGGAGCTAAAATTAAAAATATAACTTTAAAATCAAAAACTAGCCAACGATAATTGTTATATGGATAGATTCTGACACCGAAAACTGCAATTCTTCCACCTTTGTCAGAAACAAAGCTGATTGAACTGGGGATTAAAGTTCCTACAAAGAAAAACAATTTAACTCTCTGAACTTACACACAATGGAAAACTGCTTCTATAGTTTTCAAGAATTCTGGCGAAATAACTGACCAATTAACTTATTGCCCCATTAACTTATTGCCCCATAAGCCTCCTCCTGTTTTTTTCCAAAATATTTGAGTTCATAATTAATCAAGCTCTAGTCTATCACCTTACAGCTGCTAAACTTCTAACCGGGAATCAATATAGATTTAGGCAAGCCCATTCCACAGCAGATATCCTAACTGTAATCTCTGAGCGTATATACCATCCACTGGACAAAGCAGGAAAGGGTAGAGCGATAGCCCTCCATATATCTAAGGCTTTTAACAGGGTAGGGCACGATGGCCTTCTAAGGAAAATCAGATCATATGGTATCACTGAAAGAATACATAATGTAATAAAATCCTTTTTAAGTAAGTGAAAAATCCAGGTTGTCCTCGACGGTCGTATATCTAAACAATATGATATAAATGTGGGAGTACATTCTGGGACCTTTATTATTCATGATATTCATAAATGTCATTTCCAATAAAATTGCTTCTGAGATGGGTATATTTGCTGATGACACCACGTTCTATAACAGGCACGACAGGAAAACCAGTAAACACATATTTAAGGAAATGGCAGAAACACTAGATGAAGACCTCCAATCTGTAGTAGAATGGGGACAAAAATGTTTCCTTCAATAATTACAAGAAACCTTCTTTACCACCAATAGCAATGGCCAAAAACATATTACCTGAAAGTACTTCCTTTAAACTCCTCGGCCTAACGTTCACAGGGAACATGAACTGGAATAGATACGTTGAGAGTATTTCCAAGGCTGCTGCGAAGAAGGTGGGTTTCCTCTACCATGCAAGAAAGCTACTTATGCCTGAAAGTATCCTGTAACTGTATAAGGCCACCATTCGCCCATATATAGAGTACTGTTGTCACATTTGGGCTGGTGCATCTATTACTTGTCTCTCACTCCTGGACAGGGTTCAAAAGAGAGTCACCAACCTGATAGGTTCTGAACTATCATCTAGGCTTAAGCCTTTCTCCCATTGACGAAATGTGGCATCCCTCTGCATGTTCTACAAGTACTTTAATAGTAAATACTCTGACGAACTACAAGCACTTGTAACCCCTCGACGTAAATACTTCTGACAAACCCCACAAACAGCTAAATCCCAGCCATACGCAGTTGAGATCCCTAGGTGCAAGAAAGCCTTCTATTCCAATAGTTTCTTCCTAGACTTTGGAACTCCCTTCCGGGGTTCTGTTTTCCCAACTGTACTGACATACAGAAGTTCAAGTGTAATGTGAACAAACATCTTGCTACTCATCACCTTTGATAATATCCCTGCAACTTATGTCCCCGATGGTAGCCCTCTACTTCAAAGTTGAGGTGAAAATTGAATGAAAAAAAAACATAAAATCTTTCATATCTTGTAGCTTATATTTTTTGCATAGGTATCACCACATATCAAGGCCCAGAAGCCACTCGAGGATAAGGATTAACGCGTCTACAGTAGTGAATTGGACAATATAGTAATCATTAGTAATGGAAATTCGGTAAATTTGTTAACTTAATTGGAATGGCTCATTAAGAACTTGTTTATGTTGAACATATTGTAGTCAGCTGGAAAGCAAGTAAACGGAAGACAGTTCCACAAGCGTGGAGTTCTAAGAAAGAAACTCTGTTCATGGAATCTACGTTTGGGTTTAGGCACAAATAAAGAGTGGGGGAAATTATTGATAATGTTTTCAGCTAGACGAGTATTTCTTGTGAAAGTTTGGTGAGGGAGGACCATAGATTGGAGCTCAGACGAGCACTTGCCATGAAAATAACTATAAAGCAGAGACAGACTCGCAACATCTCTTCTGTAGGAAAGAGGTTGCAGAGAAGAGAAAAGGGCATCCCCCACTAGGCTATGAAGTCTATTTTAAACTCTATTAAGGCAGGATAAGTCCTTTCTAGCAGCTCCTGCCGAGATATGGCAACAGTATTCCATCGTCGGCCATACCTGGCTTTCATAGAGAATTGCATCTACTGGATCGATAGAAGGATCCCACCATTGTTCCAGCAACGCCGAAAACGGATTTGATATATGTGTTCCATTTCAGATCAGGAGTAAAGGTCAAGCCCAAAAGTTTGTCAATATATGAAGCCTCCCCAAGACGAGAGCCATTCATTTCAATTGATGCCAGATGGGAATCAGAGCGTTGATGATGTAAAGATAGAGGCTTGGTTTTAGATGCATTGAAAATAACCGGCCACAACTTTCCCCATTGTACCATGTACTCAAGATCAGAGGAGAGAGAGAATCAGAGAGAACTTGGTCGTTTACAGTCTTTGATGTGCTACCATAGATGGTAGTGTCATCAGCATAAATGTCTACGAATGATGTAAGGATGTGATTTGAAAGATCATTAATGTAGATCAGGAAGAGAGTTGGGCCCAGGATGGACCCCTAAGGGACTTCAGCATTAATACTGTGAGCTTCTGATCTCTGTTCATCAGCCACTACTCTTATGAACCTATCAGAGATTTAGTAATTGAGAAGACATTTTTCTTCCGTAGCTAGAGATCTTGTGAAGTAAACCTTTATGCTACACCCTATCAAAGGCCTTAGATATGTCAAGAGCAATTGCCCCAGAAAGGAAGCTTCTGTCGAGAGATTTGTTAATCCTATGAGGTATAACTGTAAGCACATCTGCTGTAGATCTAGCAGAACGTAAATCATATTGCATGTCACTAAGAAGATTATTTTTGCTGAAATGGTTGACTACTTCTATATTTAACACAGATTCCAGAAACTTACTCATGGTGCACAGGAGACTTATTGGTCTGTACTGAGAGGGAGATGACTGATCACCTGAATTCAGGGCATACTGACGAGATTTTACCGGGTGCTGGGAAGCAATTCTCCTTAAGACAATGTTTAAATAACTTTGTAAGTACGGGTGCTAGTTCTGGTTGAAGTTTTTTGAGCACTATAATTGGAATGCGGCCAGGGATAGTTGCTTTACTGGAATAAAGGTTTTTGATTAGCTTGGCATCATCACGTACAGGTATTTATATGTCACAATAGCATGTTTTCTGATACAGGAAGAAATATTGGAGATTGGCGATCTTGGTCGCAAAGGGTAGAATTAGCTACAAAGTTCTTGGCAAAGAGTTTGGCTTTGTCTGATGCTGCCGAGATTACCTCCCATCTATTGATGATAGTTGGGATAGAGCACACGCTTTTCTTTAGGATTCTGTTTGCTATTTGCCAAAACTGGTGGGAACCAAGCTGCTGCTCAGCTACTTTGGACTTGATGGACTGAGTATACAACTCTCTCACGTTCTTTATTACTTTTTTACAGTGGTTGCTGTATATTCTGTTTTCACCTTTTCTTTTCACACTGGTTCTTTCTAATAGGATGTGTCAGGATGCACAAAAATGGTTTTGTCAATCTTATCCATACCAACGCCTGTGCTACGGACATACTTCAAGAGTGTCTGTTCACTGACTAGTATAATATCTTTCACGTTTTTGTGCATGACAGAATCAGTTTTTTTATAACAGATGCAGAAGATGGACGTTTTTCAGTTGACATTTTTTACTTCCGAGCATCTGGAGTTAAGAGTGAACAATATTTTCAGGAATCGTAGTCGGGAGTTGTAGTTGGGTATTTTAAAAATTAATTCCAGTCAAAGATTTTCAGCTGACCCACTGCATCTCTAGCCACAATAAGATCTAACACCTGCCTCATAACAATGTTGCATCCCTGTGTCTATTTTACAAGTACTTTAATGTAATGTTCTCTGATGAATTCAAAGCATTGGTGCACCCTCACCAATACACTTGACTAACCCGACAAGCAGCAAAAACAAACCCCTTCACAGTTGAGGACACAAGATGCCGGAACGCCTTCTACTCTAATAGTTTCTTCCCTCGAGTTGCTAGACTTTGTAATTTCCCCCCTGTTTCCTGCTTCCCTGGTTGTAATAACTTGCAGAAGCTTAAATGTAATGAAAATAGACATTCTGCTGCTCAACTCCTCATAGTCCTTTGTTAGACACGATCCCAAATAGTATCCCCTTAAGTTCCAAAGCGCAATATAGGTAAAAAAGAGTATATATATATATATATATATATATATATATATATATATATATATATATATATATATATTCTCCCAATCCAAATAAGAGTTTGCAATGTTATAAGAATGTTTTGAGTCTACTGAGTAGTCTGGTGTGCCGATGAGGGTATTGTTTGGCCATGGTTAAGGTTTGTACTCTTTGATTGCTTGTGTTAAAAAATCGTTAATACTTATCAATGCACATACCAGAAAAATTCTCGCATTGGATTCCAGAAAATTTATTCGAACAAATACAGACGTGAAGTATATCGTGTATGCCCTGATGACATATTCCTCCATTTTTGCAATAGGCTGGGTCAATAAGGCATTTAGCTGCAACAAATAAATAAAAGACAATTAATTGAAAAAAAAATGATAAATACACGTATAATGAAGACACATTTAGTAGTTAAAATGAAATTATATATATCGAATATATACGTATGTCCAGGGTGGCCAATAATAAGAGCGTAATTTTGTTTTTCATTCCAAAGTTGTCTTTGACAATTTTTTGTCCATATTATTGTCCATATTATAGAGATTCAAGTGACACCAACACGGCTTCAACTAGATTTCATACAAAGCAACAGCAGATAAAAATCATCAAGGCGTACTTTTCCACAAAATCCATTCTGGCCTAGCGACAATGCAGGAAACATTTTGATGCAAAATTTTGGGAAACAGGAAGTGTTACAAATACCCAAAAAGACCACAGTGGTCAACATCGTTCTGCCATTATTCCTGCTAATATTCAAATTTTACAATAATGCCCTACGGCATCCCTCAGAAAATCAACATGCCGTCTATTATAAGAAACTGACATTTCGAGATCATTAGTTTTGAGAAGCTTCAAAATTCAAGTCTTGTAGCAGCAAACTAATCGCAATAAAGCAGAACGAGGATTATTTTGTGAAGATATCAGTCAAAGGATGGAAACTGACTCTGGCTTGTTGGATTAGATTTTCTTTAGTACCGAGGATAACTGTCGGTGAATAATGTAGCGACATCTTGGTGAAAAAGAACACTTTAGCATCGCAATATCTTCTTTGTTTTCATGTGGCACAAAATAGACAATTTTACCTCAAGTATCGAGTATGTTTAATATTTTGGGAGTTATTTTCATTTTTCAATAGAAAATGGTGAATTAATTATTTTTAAATGTTTTTAATTATAAATTGAAGTAATTTCATAACCTTAATTAAAAAAAATTTGTAAAAACAATAATTTTTCAATGAGAATTTTTAAAGAAAATTCTTTAAAGATGAAATAAAACTTTTCAGTAACTATTTTCAAAGATTGTGGAAATATTTTTATTTTTTCAATACATATCGTGTTTTTTTTTAAACTAATACATAAGCTAATGCATAAATCTCACTAGTTGTGCAGCTGCCATCGCACAAAGGCAGCATGTGTACCGCAGATTTAACTGACATGAGTCCAGTTCAAACACACAGAAGTATATAGAAGCCAGAAATAATTGTAAGAAAGAAATAGCGACAGCTAAGAGAGAATTTACTGAAACCACCAAAAAACGCATTGAAGCACAGAAATTAGGAACATGTGACTTCTGGAAAATCTACAACAGTGTAGTAAATAATGGGCAATCAACAATTCCCCCACTATCCAACAATCATGAGGTTGTTTGCTCAGCCAATCGGGTTTCCTCCAACTCCACACTAGACCCTGCAAACCACCCCCTCCCTGACTTTCCTTTGTGGACAGACGCCACACTAGACAATCTGGGAATAACCCCTTCTCAGGTGCATGCCATCATAAAAAAAATCTTGACACTTCAAAAGCATGTAGGCCTGATCTCATCCCGGCTGTGCTATTAAAAAAATGCTCCGCCAAAGTAGCGCTGGTTCTCTCCAAACTTTACAACCAATGCCTTAAGGAATCTTCCTTTCCTGACTGCTGGAAAACTGCTTCTGTGGTATCAGTTTTCAAGAATTCTGGTGAAAGAACTGACCCTGTAAATTACTGCCCGATTAGCCTCCTCCCACATTTCGCCAAAATATTTGAGTCTATTATTAACCAAGCTCTAGTCCATCACCTTACAGATGCTAAACTTCTGACCGACCAACAATAAGGATGTAGGCAAGCCCGTTCCATGGCAGACATCCTAACTGTAATCTCTGAGCATATATACCATTCACTTGACAAAGGGGAGGGTAGAGCGGTAGCTCTAGATATATCTAAGGCTTTTGACAGGGTATGGCATGAAGATCTTCTCAGGAAAATCAGATCATACGGTATCACTGGAAGAATCTTTAACATAATTAAATCCTTCTTAGAAAAGAGAAAAATCCAGGTTGTCCTCGATGGTCATACATCCAAAATATATAAATGCGGGAGTGCCTCAGGGGTCTATCCTTGGACCTCTATTATTCCTAATATTCATAAATGAATTCCCTGACAAAATGGTCTGTGGGATGGGTAAATACGCTGATGACACCACTCTCTATAATCGACACGACAGGAAAACAAATAAACATATATCTAGAGAAATGGCAAAAACACTAGAGGATGACCTCCGATCTGTAGTGGAATGGGGACAAAAATGGATGGTCACATTCAATGCTGCTAAGACTAAACTTGTTTCCTTCAATAACTACAAGAAACCTTCTCTACCACTAATAGCAATGGCCAAAGACTCTTTATCTGAAAGTACATCTTTTAAACTCCTTAGAAACATGAGTTGGAAAAATTACATTGGGAACATTGCCAGAAACGCTGCGAGAAAGGTAGGTTCTCTCTACCGTGCTAGAAACCTACTAACGCCCGAAAGTATCCTGTACCTCTATAAGGCCACCATTCGCCCATGTATGGAGTATTGTTATCATATTTGGACTAGTGCATCTGCTACTAGTCTCTCACTCCTAGACAGGGTTCAAAAGAGAGCCGCCAACCTAATAGATCCTGAACTGTCATCTAAGCTTCAGCCTCTGTCCCATCGACGTAATGTAGCATCCCTCTGCCTGTTCTACAAGTATTTCAATGGTGAATGCTCTGCCGAACTGCAAGCACTTGTACCCCCTCGACCTAAGTAGCCCCGATAAACCCGACAAGCAGCAAAATCCCACCCCTTCACAGTTGAGATTCCTAGATGTAAGCGAGCCTTCTACTCCAGTAGTTTCTTCCTCAGAACTGCTGGACTTTGGAATTCCCTTCCGAGCTCCTGCTTCCCCAATTGTACTGACATGCAGAAGTTCACATGTAACATGAATCGACATCTTGCTGCCCAACTCCCCACATAGTACCCCTATAGCTTATCTTCCTGATAGTAGCCCCCTACAGCAAAGTGTGCTTTGTTTGGGGTGAAATTGCAATAAAAATTTTTTTTTTTTTAAATGTCTGTGCGTGTGTCTGTTTCCGTTTTTTAAATTGTATGTCTTCCTAGATAGATGCTCGCTTGATGGCGTGCAGTAGCTCAAAAGATTGCATTTTGGGTGCAGAATTTTATTAGAGGTATTTACTCGGTTAAAACAATTCCTAAGGGTTTCAAAAAGGGGTTCAAACTTGAAAGAAATGACAACTTGACGAGCGTAGCGCCATGTCGTTGTTCTGAAATATAGACATTTATTTAGTAAATTTACAAGTGTTTGAAAGCAGTCGTCTCTTTGGTACAGTGAATAACGTCATCGATTATAACACCGGTGTTGTGGTTTCGAGCTCCACAATTTCTTTTTTTTTTACATTCCAATAGTCTTGACTTTTAAATGTTATGTAATAATTATATGGGAACACTTTTATTGAAAAAATACAGAAGTATGTTTTTGCTGTACATAATGAAAATGTTCATATTCCAAATATATAGGATATATTATATATCGGCTTATTTGTTACATTCCGAAAATCATGTAAATAGATCAAATAATGGCATTTTGTATTGAATCAGCTCCTAAACTAATTTTTTTTACACAGAAATCACCACATTATCAAGACCAAGAGGCCACTTGAGGATAAGGGTTAAAGAGTGTACAGTAGAAATTGGACAATATAGTAATCAATTCGGTAAATTTGTTAACTTATATGAAACAGCTCATCAAGAACTTGTTTACGTTAGACTTGAAGACAACGATATTGTAGTCAGCCGGAAAGCAGGAAAACAGAAGACAATTCCACAGGCGTGCAGTTCTAAGAAAAAAGCTTTGCTCATGGAATCTACGTTTAAGTTTAGGCACAGATAAAGAGTGGGGGGAATTATTGATAGTGTTTACAGCTAGACGAGTGTTTCTTGTGAAAATTTGGCGAGGGGGGGACCATAGACTGAACCTCAGTCGAACACTTTCCATGAAAATAACAATACATCAGAGACATCTCACAACATCTCTTCTGTGAGATAGAGGCTGCAGGGAAGAGAAAAGGACATCTTCTATGAGACTACAAAGTCTATTTTGAACTCTATCAAGGCAGGACAAGTCCTTTCTAGCAGCTCCTTCCCAGATGTGGCAACAGTATTCCATCCTTGGACGTACCTGGTTCTTATATAGATAGGGAATTGCATCAGCAGTGAGATATCTACTGGATCGATAGAAAGATCCCACCATTTTTCCAGCTACCTTGGCAACAGATTTGATGTACGTGTTCCATTTAAGATCAGAAGTAACTGTCAAGCCCAGAAGCTTGTCAAAACTTGAGGCCTCCTGGAGACGATAGCCATTCATTTCAATTGATGCCAGATGTGGATCAAAGTGTTGATGATGTAAAGAGAGAAGCTTGGTTTTAGATGCATTAAAAGTAACCAACCACTCCTTTCCCCATTATACCACATGCTCAAGATCAGAGAAGAGAGAATCGGAGTGAACTTGGTCGTTTACTGTCTTAGATGTGCTACCATAGATGGTAGTGTCATCAGCATAAATGTCTACAAATGATGTAAGGATGTGATTTGGAAGATCATTAATGTAGATCAGGAATAGAGTTGTGCCCAGGATGGACCCCTGAAGGACTGTGAGCTTCTGATTTTTGCCCATGAACTACTATTCTTATGAACCTATCAGAAAGAAATGATTTAATAATTGAGAAGACATTTTCAGCTATACCATAGCTAGAGATCTTGTGAAGTAAATTTTTATGCCATACCCTATCAAAGGCCTTAGATATGTCAAGAGCAATTTCCCTAGAAAGGCTGCATCATTATGAATTTTTATTATGT
This sequence comes from Euprymna scolopes, assembly GCF_053919585.1. Taxonomy (NCBI): domain Eukaryota; kingdom Metazoa; phylum Mollusca; class Cephalopoda; order Sepiida; family Sepiolidae; genus Euprymna; species Euprymna scolopes. The sequence continues at coordinate 26,865,515 of NC_136522.1, forward strand.
GTATATGACTATATATTTCTATGTATTGAATTCACTCCTAAACTAATTATGAATTTTATTAATGTGTAGATGTTTATATATTTGTATGTATTGGATTCACTCCTAAACTAATTAACCGATCATTATGAATTTTTATTATGTGTATACGATTATAAATTTCTATGTATATATATGTATGTATATATTTCTGTGTCCTCCAAAACTAATTAATTGATCATTATGAATTATATGTAATGTATATGTTTGTATATTTCTATAGATGTCATATTCCAAAAATCACATACAATGATCACTTACTAAGCTAATGTATTTATGTGTATTAGAAATTTTATCCAATAAGGTACTTGTGTACTATAGTACTCATATGAAAAAATTATGTAAAATCATTGTGTAATTTAATATTTATATTAGAAATAATGTACTTGCACAGTATCCCTATTTAAAATGCCTCCTCACGGGACAGAGTTAGACACCAGGGTCGTTTTTTTAATATGAAGAAAAGGAACAAAAATAAAAATTGTCTCAGTCGTGAAGGATTTCTCTTCCACTGACAGAGAACAAGAAATTGAAGTGCAGCATCTGAAGAACAGATACTACACTTTGATCTTATAAGGTACTTGTGTAGTATAGTACTCGCATGAAAAAACAAAGAATATCCTACCTGTGATGTGCATAAGTTATTAAAACCATAAATCACATTAAATATTCGAGTTGTATGACTTACATATTAAAAATAATGTGCTTCTTCACGATAGCACTCAGATGCAAAAACAAATTCTTACCCCTGACGTACAGAAAATTTAGCACAACAGAAAATTTCATAAACGTATCGAGTTCTTTCAGTTTTAAATGAGAAAAAGATATTTGTACAGTATCCTACTCCAAAAATAAAGTACTTGTACAATATAGTACCCATATGAAAAACAAAGGAAATCTTACTTGCGACATACATAAAAGTAATCAAAACCGAAAATCATGTAATGTATGCGAGTTGTATGACATTTATATGAGAAATAAGGTGCTTTTTTACTATAGCAATCTGAGGTAAAAACAAACTCTCACCTGTGACATACGGAAAAGTTAGCACAACAGAAAATTATGCAAAATTATCGAGTAGTTTTATCTACACCTTAGAAATGACATACTTGTACATTACCACATAAATAAAGTACTTGTGCAGTACAGTACACACATGAAAAAAAACCCAAAGAAAATCCTACCTGTGATGTGCATAAAAGTTATTAAAATAAAAAAAAATCTTTTTTGTTAAGACTTTTTAAAATATAATCTTTAATGTCATAAAAAGACGGAAAATACGATGATAATCGCAGAGGAATTGTAATTTTTATTAAATAAAATGTTTTATTTAAGAAAGAAAGTTGCGACTTTTTAATGTAGCAAACTTAATAACATTAATAAAAACTATTTAACATTACAAAAAATATGCGACAATAGTTACAGAGGAATTGTAGTTTCTATTAAACAAAATATTTTATTAAAGAAGAATGAAACTGCGAAATATTTTTTAAAAAGTTTTGCAGTTTATTTAATAAAAAAACATAAATAAAAAGTATTGCAGTAATAAAAAAAACATAAATAAAAAATATTGCAGTTTATTTAATTACAAAGTGTTTTCTGTTTTCATTGTGTGTTTTTAAAAAAGTAGTTACCTCGTTCTTTTTTACAATGCCTCGAATCTGCACTGGCCTCAGCATCCTAAATCCTCGTAGAAAAATGAATGTATTCTTGGTAAAATAGAGTTATCTCCCTTAGAGCAATGACGAATTTTCATATAGCGTCTAATATTGTGGTTTGTTTCGGTATATGATTCGTCTCTCAATGTCTCAATTTATATTTATCTCCCCTTTTTTACACTTTTAAAAAATATTCTGTAAAGTTTATCAAATTTAAAAAGAATACGTTTAATAAACGCGTTTTTTTGTATTATCTGTTTCTGTGTATTAACAAGTTAGCGTAACGGAAACATAGGTCACCCTAGATCCGGCCATACCGGTGTCAGGTGAAAACGTCGAGTGGAAGAAATAGACTTCTGTTTCTATTGTAAAACAAATTGCTATGAAAGAAAATGTGAAACTTTTTACATCACTTTATTTATATTTTTTTGCTCCGAGTCAAATAAAAAACAAGAAAAGATTTAAAAAATCCACACAAAAACATGAATAATTATAAAGTGCATAGTCCGTTCTACCGTTTCACTTTACCATTTTTATTTTTTCCTGTCAATCAAAAAATATTTTTTTATTTATTCCTTTTTTTCATTTGTAAAAGAAAAATGAATTCCAGCGTATTTCTCCAAACATTTAAAGACAACGTTTTGATACCTTCAAAGAGGAAAAACTCAGTTAACTGTTTAGATAGCGAGAATGTAGTTTTAATTAAAGAAATTGCCTGAATTAGTGTCGAAATATTCTAAGTTTGTGTTCAAAATTAACATTTTAAATGTTAACAATGTTCCAATGCGAGGCAAAGACCAAACCCACGTGCCATTGGATAGTCTTTGATGTTTGCTGGTATTGCGTCTTTAAATTCATCAAACTGTAACGGGATATTTTTATTTTAGCAATTAAGTCGGTTTATTGCTATTGACAGTCTACATGACAGGTATATTATACCGTTCATTGTATTCCCAGATTCGTTTTGTACTTTTTTTCGTGCGATTTTTTGGTTTCTTATGCATTCTTCTTCCATTTTCTTGTAATTTTGTTGGTCACTCTTGGCTACGAATGGAAACAGACTTGATATAAAAAAATATATTTTCGCGAAAATTATCTTTACTTTCATCATATTTACCTTGGGGTAAAATTGTTGAGTATCAAAACCTATCTCTTTACAACCCCCTACTTTTCATAACCTATCCTACTTTCATCAATCACAGTCCATTTTGTGTAGGCTGTTTTTGAACCCAGTCAACGACGGGTACTTCTGCTAGTATATATATATATACATACATATATATATACATATATATATATATATATATATATATATATGTAGTCATCCACATAGAGTTTCGTCGGGTTTTCTTGCTAGTCTATACTAAAATGAAACACATGTGCTTGTGTTTTACTCACCTAAACATCCACTGGAATTCGATCTGGGCTTACTGCTTAAGGGGAACGTGCAATCGGTGCAATTACGTTGGCCAATATCGGAATATGTACCCCCGGGGCAATCCACACATCCGGTTGCTATTGCTTTCGTACCAGCAGGACATTTTTCTGGAAGCGAAAAGAGAATAAGAAAATAAAGTAAAACAAAAAGATAAAAAAAATTCATAAAACTATGATTACTCTTTTAGTACAACCGTTATAAATGTATCATGCAATAAAAAAACTTTTAAAAATATACATTATTTGTATTGTTAATTTATGTTTTATTTTCAAACTTAATATTTCATAAAGTTAATATTTGATTTTCTTTTTATTGTAAGATTTTCATAAGGAAAATGATGTAATGGAATAACCTAACATTCCTTCATAGATGAAATGAACTATTGAGCCTCTCACCTGACTGAGGCAGAACGAAAAAATACAGGAAGAGAATAAGAAAATATGTCCAGTAACTCTTATGCCACATGTATTCCCTTGTAAATAAACCCATTTGTCTTTCACCCATAACCCCGTGTTTCTTGCTGTATTCTCATTTAAAATAAGGATATAACAAATGGCGACAGGATTCGAATTCACAACAAGGAAACTTTAAGCCAAAAAGATATTGGACAACAAATGGAAAAAAACTGCACAGAAAAATTCAACGACTGAAAAAAAAAAGCTAAGACACACAAAAAAAGTAAGTTATTTTTTTTTATTCAGTCTGTTACGGTCCTGCTGCAAAAAAAAGAGAAATTGATATTTCACGAAATATTGAAAAGAACGATTTTTCTCCGAACGGAAGAAAGTTGTCCATTTCAGATTTCTCTTGTTTCATAAAAAGAAAGAAAAATACGGCGGAAAAGAACGCACTATGCTGTTGGTTCGGTGTCAATTTCGTGAGTATAACTCCCTCCAAAAACCTTGTTTACAAAAGAATGTTGTTTTATGGTTTTAAAAAACTATTCAGTGAATTTATTTAATGCTTTTTGCAGGTAATGTTAACCTTTTGTTTTATTACTGTTTAAAAAAGAATTTTCAACATGGAACAATTAGCCGAGTTTTCAAAACCTATACTATCAGCACTGACGGCCCAACAAAGCCAGATAAAATTTTACAAAAAGAACAGTTAAAACAAAATGAAATATTAAAAATAATATTAATGAAACAAGAAGAAAAGGATTATCGGTTCAATCCGGAAGGAATTGCAAATTCGCTGACAGAATTTTTATATGAACCAACTAATGGGTTAATGTTTCCAGAATATTATTGTAGATACGAAAATATTTTTTCCAAACGGTGTCAGGCCTAGTCAGATGAAGAAAAAATTATTTTACTGTTGCAAAAACTGGGTTCCCATGAAAATACCAAGTATATTAATTTTATACTTCCAAGGAAACCCGAAGATATTTCTTTTAAATAGACTATGGAAATTTTATCGAACATTTTCGGGGAGCGGAATAGCTTATTTTATACTCGTTATAGGTGTTTAAATATTTTGAAACAAGATGATGAAGACTTTATCGCTTAGGCTGGGAGAGTAAATAATCAATGCAAGTTATTTAAGTTTAAAGACCTAAAAGAGGACATGTTTAAATGCTTGATATTTGTGCAAGGGTCAACATCCTCGAAGGATGAAGAGATTCGTTCTAGGGTATTATCCATTATGAACCAAGACATAGAAATAACCTTACAGAAAGTTACTGAGGAATGCCAGAAACTGTTAAAGTTAAAACAGGATGATACTAGTATCGAAGAGAAAAATATTGACAAAATATAAATGGTAAATCAAGGTGACCACTATGTAAAAAATGCTGTAAGACGTGTGGAGGAAAGAATCACTTCACAAAAGAGTGCTACTTAAAAAGCAAAATATGCTATAAGTGCGGGCGTAAAGGACACGAGTCAACAGTATGCAAAAAGGAGAAATAAGCATGAAATAAAGATCATTGATTCTAAAAAAGAGTCCATGTATGGTAAAAAAGGAAATATATTGAAGTTAGAATTAATGGCCGGAAAGTAAATTGTCTTTTGGATACTGGAAGTGACATATCCTTAATTCTTTTGGATACTGGAAGTGACATATCCTTAATTCATGGAAGAAAATTGGTTCTCCAAAGCTGAAAAATACAAAGAAAATTGCCAGAAGAATGTCTGGAAATAGATTAAAATTTAAGGGTGAATTTTATACTCATGTGACCCTGAATGAAAATGCGTTTAAAGTAAAATGTATGTGATACCCAGAAAAAATTGTAATCTTTTCGGTATAGATTTGATGATACGCTTTCAATTTATGGAAGAAACCAATAAACTCATTTTGCAAAAGAGTAAATGTGACATGATCTGAAAGTCCCAAACTGCCAGGAAGATTTGTTGGGGATTTGAAGAAGGATTTTAAAAATGTATTTTCTGGAGGTCTGGGTTGCTGCACTAAAACGGAAGTGAAATTTGAACTGAAAGATGAAGAGAAATCGGTGTTTAAACTCAAAAGAAAGGTTTCATATTCGACATTAGAAATAACCAAGAAAGAATTAAATACACTCAAAGAAATCGAAGTAATAAAAAAGTGGACTACTCTAAATGGGCATCACCCACAGTTCATGTGAAAAATAAAAATAAAAAAATCAGGTTTTTTAGACGGGACTAAATGATTGCTTAAAGGATCATAACTATCCACTCCCTACCCCTAAGGAAATATTTTCTAAAAATTTTCACAAAAATTGACTTATCAGAAGCATATTTGCAGGTCAAAGTCCACGAAGATTATTCTAAATACCTGACAATGAAAGGATTATTTTCCCTAAAACGATTGCTGTTTGGATTGAAAGTAGCACCAAATTTATTCCAACAAATTATGGATGCCATGCTAGGAGGATTGGATTTTGCAATGGCTTATTTAGACGACATTTTGATAAGAAGCAAAAATGTTGAAGAACATAAAAACTATATTCGGAAGGTGTCCGAGAAAATAGAAGACTAGAGATTTAAAGTGGTTGTCGAAAAATGTAATTTTGGTATGGACAAGATTGAATATTTGGGACAAATAATTGATTGGAAAGGTAGAAGACCTAACCCAAATAGGACAGAAGCAATTAGAGACATACCTAGACCAGAAAATGTAGTAAAGTTACAGTCATTCTTGGGTCTAGCGAACTACTATGATTCTCCCAGATATGTACATACTAAGAGTACCATTAAATGAATTATTGAAGAAGAATAAAAATGGCTCTGGACAAAAGAATGCGAGGAAGCATTCCAAAAATTAAAAGATGTTTGTTATCGGATCTAGCGTTAGCACATTATGATCTGAAAAAAAGATTTAATTGTAGTGGCAGATGCGAGCGAATACGGTTTAGGAGCAGTGTTTCTACACAGAATGGAAGATGGATCTTCTAAATCAATTTCTCATGCCTCGAGGGTTTTATTACCTGCTGAAAGAAAGTACAGTCAGATCGAAAAATGAGAAAGTTTCATAGATTCATTCATGGAAGATCTTTCGTCTTAGAAACGGACCATAAACCATTACTATCGGTTTTTATTCGAAAAAGGGATTCCTACTCATACGGCAAATAGATTACAGAGATGGAGTATTATTTTGCTCAATTACGATTTCAAAATGAAACACATAGCATCTAGTAAAATTGCACATGCAGATGGTTAGTCGAGATTGATCCCCAGTAAAACTGAATTTGAAAAAACTGTTATAGCAGCACTAAAAGAAGAAAATGAATTAACAGATATATTAATAAATACTGTTAGGGAACTTTCTGTTACACTTGAGGAAATAAAGAAAGCAGCAAAAACAGATAAATATATTAACAAGATAAAAAAACACAAGTGGGACAAGACGAAAAGAATAGAAAAGGATTAAAAGTGTTGCTATTTTCTATGTGTGATGAAACTCTGATGTACGCAGACAGAGTAGTAATACTGCAAGTATTACAAAAGAAAATCCTAAAAGAATTCCACATGGGACATCCTGGAATCTCCAGAAGGCCCTAATGAGAGGATTCACATACTGGCCTGAAATGGATCAGGACATTGGGAAAAGAGTGAAATTATGTAAAGGTCGCCAACTAGCCGTGTGGCGAAGGGTAAAATATCCAATAACGGTAAAATCCAAAATGCAGAATCCAAAAAAGTTGGTTAAATTTCCATTCCCACAAGTAAGATCCAAGGGAATCGCGTGATTGGAAGATGGCCCAAAGTAATCCAAAAGGTATAAATCCGTGGAATAATTCATAAATAGGTACAAGGAAAAGGGAACGAATTCCAATAATATTATTAAAAGAAAGATAAGATGTGCGTAAAAAAGAAATGAAAGAAATTTATATATATATATATATATATATATATTTAAATTTATATGTATATATATAGAAAGAGAGAGAGAGAGAGAGAGTATCAACAAAAAAAAGAAAACGACAATATAAAAACATATACTAATTTATATAGATTTATTCGTTTATTCAATAAGGATGATAAATAAATTAGAGGTGTAGAATAGGTAAAACTCTTTATATCATGGTATTTCGAAGCCTACTACTTATCCTCAGAAAAAGAGAAAAGATACTAAGTAACATAATAGGGATAAGACGTCTAGCGAGAGCTACATTAGGAGCGAAATAATTGTGCAGTGAGAGATAAAACATGGGATTGATTGAGGAGGGAAAGAAATAAATAAAGTGATCTCTATAATATATGAGAAATATAGCATTTATTATATAATGAAGGTAGGTGTATACCACATATGCCATGTTGGGTTTAATATATGTTCCCATATTCGCATCTACACTTTCGGAAAGAATATAGAATAAGTGATTGAAATAGAATGCTATTTAATCATCTACATATAAATAGAGGTATCGGAATTACAGCTTAGTAACATATAACAAATAGTAATATATAAAAAATAGTAATATATAAAAAATAGTAATATATAAAAAATAGTAATATATAAAAAAATAGAAATATATAAAAAAAAGTAATATATAAAAAATAGTAATATACAAACAATAGTAATATGAAAATAGTAATATATAAAAAGAGTAACATATACAAACAGTAATATATAAAAAATAGTAATATATAAAAAATAGTAATATATAAAAAATCGTAATATATAAAAAATAGTAATATAAAAAAAAAGTAACATATAAAAAATAGTAATATATAAAAAAAGTAATATAATATAAAGAATAGTAACATATAAAAATAGTAATATATAAAAACGTAGTAATTTATAAAAAAATTATAATATATAAAAAATAGTAATATATAAAAAATAGTAACATATAAAAAATAGTAATATATAAAAAATAGTAACATAAAAAAATTAGTAATATATAAATAATAAAAAGATATAAAAAATAGTAATATATAATAAATAGTAACATATTAAAAAATAGTAGTATATAAAAAATAGTCATATATAAAAAAATAGTAATATATAAAAAATAGTAATATATAAAAAATAGTAATGTATAAAAAATAGTAATATATAAAAAATAGTAATATATAAAAAATAGTAACATATAAAAAATAGTAATATATAAAAAATAGTAACATATAAAAAAAAGTAATATATAAACAATAGTAATATATAAAAAAAGTAATATAATATAAAAAAAAGTAACATATAAAAAAAATAATATATAAAACATAGTAATTTATAAAAAAATAGTAATATATAAAAAATAGTAGTATATTAAAATAGTAATATATTAAAATATAGTAATATACTAAAAATAGTAAAATATAAAAAAAGTAAATAATATAAAAAAAAGTAATATAATATAAAACATAGTAACATATAAAAATAATAATGTATAAAAACAAAGTAATTTATAAAAAATATTAATAGATAAAAAAATAGTAGTATATAAAAAAAGTAATATATAAAAAAAGTAATATATAAAAAATAGTAATATATAAAAAATAGTAATATATAAAAATAGTAATATATTAAAAATAGTAATATAAAAAATAGTAATATATAAAAATAGAAATATATAAAAAATAGTAATATGTAAAGAATAGTAATATATAAAAAATAGTAATATATAAAAAATAGTCATATATAAAAAATAGTAATATATAAAAAAAAAAGTAATATATAAAAAATAGTAATATAAAAAACTAGTAACATATAAAAAATAGTAATATATAAAAAACTAATATAATATAAAAAATAGTAACACATGAAAATAGTTATATATAAAAACATAGTAACTTATAAAAAAATAGTAATAAACAAAAAATAGTAATATATAATAAAATAGTAATATATAATAAAATAGTTAAATATAAAAAGATATATAAAAAATAGTAATATATAAAAAAATAGTAATATATCATAAAATAGTAATATATAAAAAATAGTAATATATAAAAAAAAGTAATATATAAAAAATCGTAATATATGAAAAACTAATATATAAAAAATAGTAATATATAAAAAATAGTAATATATAAAAATAGTAACATGTAAAAAATAGTAAAATATAAAAAATAGTAATATATAAAAAACAGTAATATATAAAAAATAGTAATATATAAAAAATAGTAATATATAAAAAATAGTAATATAAAAATAGTAATATATAAAAAAGTAATATATAAAAAAAGTAATATATAAAAAATAGTAATATATACAATACAGTAATATATAAAAAATAGTAATATATAAAAAATAGTAATATATAAAAAATAGTAATATAAAAAAATAGTAACATATAAAACATAGTAATAAATAAAACAGTAATATATAAAAATAGTTACATATAAAAATAGTAATATAGAAACACATAGTAATTTATAAAAAAATAGTAATATATAAAAAATAGTAATATATAAAAAAAAGTAATATATAAAAAATAGTAACATATAAAAAATAGTAATATATAAAAAATAGTAACATAAAAAATAGTAACATATAAAAAATAGTAATATATAAAAAATAGTAACATATAAAAAAATAGTAATATATAAAAAATAGTAACATATTAAAAAAATAGTAGTATATAAAAAATAGTAATATATAACAAAAAGTAATATATAAAAAATAGAAATGTATAAAAAAAATAATATATAAAAAATAGTAATATACAAAAAAATAGTAACATATAAAAAATGGTAATATATAAAAAATAGTAACATATAAAAAAACGTAAAATATACAAAATAGTAATATATAAAAAAAGTAATATAATATAAAAAATAGTAACATATAAAAAATAATAATATATAAAAACATAGTAATTTATAAAAAATAGTAATATATAAAAAAATAGTAGTATATAAAAATAGTATTATATTAAAATATAGTAATATATAAAAAAAAGTAATATAAAAAATAGTAACATATACAAAATAGTAATATATAAAAAAGTAATATAATATAAAAAATAGTAATACATAAAAAAAGTAATATATAAAAACATAGTAATTTATAAAAAAATAGTAATATATAAAAAATAGTAATATATAATAAAATAGTAATATATTATAAAATAGTAATATATAAAAAATAGTAATATATAAAAAATAGTAATAAATAAAAAATAGAAACATATAAAAAATAGTAATTTATAAAAAAAGCAATATAATATAAAAAATAGTAACATATAAAAAAAGTAATATATACAAAATAGTAACATATAAAAAATAGTAATATATAAAAAATAGTAACCTATTAAAACATAGTAGTACATAAAAAATAGTAATATATAAAAAAAGGTAATATATAAAAAAAATAACATACAAAAAATAGTAATATATAAAAAATAGTAACATATAAAAAATAGTAATATATAAAAAATAGTAATATATGCAAAAAGTAATATAATATAAAAAAGTAATATATAAAAAATAGTAATATATAAAAAAATAGTAATATATAAACAATAGTAATATATAACAAATAGTAATATATAAAAATAGTAGTATATAAAAATAGTAATATATTAAAAAATAGTAATATATAAAAAATGGTAATATAAAACAATAGTAACATATACAAAATAGTAATATATAAAAAAGTAATATAATATAAAAAAAGTAACACATAAAAATAGTAATATATAAAAACATAGTAATTAATAAAAAAAATAATATATAAAAAATAGTAATATATAATAAAATAGTAATATATAAAAAATAGTAATATAAAAAAGTAATATATAAAAAATAGTAATATAAAAACATAGTAACATATAAAAAATAGTAATATATAAAAAAAGTAATATAACATAAAAAATAGTAATATATAAAAAAATAGTAACATATAAAAAATAATAATATATACAAAATAGTAACATATAAAGAATAGTATAATATAAAAAATAGTAACATATAAAAAATAGTAATATATAAAAAATAGTAACATATAAAAAAAGTAATATATAAAAAATAGTAGCATAAAAAAAATAGTAACATATAAAAAATAGTAATATATAAAAAATAGTAACATATAAATCATAGTTATATATAAAAAATAGTAACATATAAAAATTAGTAATAAATAAAAAATAGTAACATATTAAAAAATAGTAATATATAAAAAATAGTAATATATAAAAAATAGTAATGTATAAAAAATAGTAATGTATAAAAAAAAGTAATATATAAAAAATAGTAATATATAAAAAAATAGTAACATATAAAAAATAGTAATATATAAAAAATAGTAACATATAAAAAATGGTAATATATGAAAAATAGTTTTATATAAAAAAAGTAATATAATATAAAGAATAGTAAAATATAAAAAATAATATATAAAAACAAAGTCATTTATAGAAAATAGTAATATATAAAAAAATAGTAGTATATAAAAATAGTAATATATAAAAAATAGTAATATATAAAAAAAGTTATATATAAAAAATAGTAATATATAAAAAATAGTTATATATAAAAAATAGTTATATATAAAAAATAGTAATATTAAAAATAGTAATATATAAAAAATAGTAATATATAAAAAATAGTAATATATAAAAAATAGTAATATATAAAAATAGTAATATATAAAAATAGTAATATATAAAAAAAAGTAATATATAAGAAAATAGTAATATATAAAAAATAGTAATATATAAAAAATAGTAATATAGAAAAAATGGTAATAAAAAAAAGTAACATATACAAAATAGTAATATATAAAAAAGTAATATAATATAAAAAAAAATAACACATAAAAATAGAAATATATAAAAACACAGTAATTTATACAAAAATAGTAATATATAAAAAATATTAATATATAATAAAATAGTAATATACAATAAAATAGTAATATATACAACACATGTATAAAACATAGTAATATATAAAAAATAGTAATATATAATAAAATAGTAATATATGAAAAATAGTAATATAAAAAATAGTAATATATACAAAATAGTAATATATAAAAAATAATAATATATAAAAAATAGTAATATATATAAAAATAGCATTATATTAAAATAGTAATATATAAAAAATAGTAATATATAAAAATAGTAACATATAAATAATAGTAATATATAAAAAATAGTAATATATAAAAAATAGTAATATATATAAAAAAGTAATATATAGAAAATAGTAATATAAAAAAGTACTATATAAAAAAAAGTAATATACAAAAAAAGTAATATATAAAAAATAGTAATATATAAAAAATAGTAATATATAAAAAAAAAGTAATATATAAAAAATAGTAATATATAAAAGAATAGTAATATATGAAACATAGTAATATAAAAAATAGTAACATATAAAAAATAGTAATAAATAAAAAAAGTAATATAATAAAGAAATAGTCACATATAAACATAGTAATATATAAAAACATAGTAATTTATAAAAAAAAAGTCATATATAAAAAACAGTAATATATAAAAAATAGTAATATATAAAAAATAGTAACATATAAAAAATAGTAATATATAAAAAATAGTAAAATATAAAAAATAGTAAAATATAAAACATAGTAATATATAAAAAAAGTAATATAATATAAAAAAAGTAACATATAAAAAAATAATATATAAAAACATAGTAATTTATAAAAAATAGTAATATATAAAAAAACAGTAGTATATAAAAATAGTAATATATTAAAAAATAGTAATATATAAAAAATGGTAATATAAAACAATAGTAACATATACAAAATAGTAATATATAAAAAAGTAATATAATATAAAAAAAGTAACACATAAAAATAGTAATATATAAAAACATAGTAATTTATAAAAAAAGTAATATATAAAAAATAGTAATATATAATAAAATAGTAATATATAAAAAATAGTAATATAAAAAAGTAATATATAAAAAATAGTAATATAAAAACATAGTAACATATAAAAAATAGTAATATATAAAAAAAGTAATATAATATAAAAAATAGTAATATATAAAAAAATAGTAACATATAAAAAATAGTAATATATACAAAATAGTAACATATAAAAAAAAGTATTATATAAAAAAAAGTAATATATAAAAAAAAGTAATAAAAAATAGTAATATATAAAAAATAGTAATATATAAAAAATAGTAACATATAAAAAATAGTAATATATAAAAAATAGTAACATACAAAAATACTAACATATAAAAAATAGTAATATATAAAAAATAGTAACATACAAAAAATAGTAATATATAAAAAATAGTAACATATAAAAAATAGTAATATATAAAAAATAGTAACATAATAAAAAATAGTAGTATATAAAAAATAGTAATGTATAAAAAAATAGTATTATATAATAATAGTAATGTATAAAAAAATAATATATAAAAAATAGTAATATATAAAAAAAGTAACATATAAAAATAGTGATATATAAAAAATAGTTACAAATAAATATAGTAATATATAAAAAACTTGTAATATATAAAAAAAGTAATATAATATAAAAAATAGTAACATATAAAAATAATAATATATAAAACAAAGTAATTTATAAAAAATAGGAATTTATGAAAAATATAGTAGTATATAAAAATAGTAATATATCAAAAATAGTATTTTATAAAAAATAATAATATATAAAAAATAGTAATATATAAAAATAGTAGTATATAAAAAATAGTAATATAGGAAAAATAGAATATATATAAAAATAGTAATATATAAAAAATACTAATATATAAAAAATACTAATATATAAAAAAAAACTATATAAAAAATAATAATATATAAAAAATAGTAATATATAAAAATAGTAGTATATAAAAAATAGTAATATATAAAAATAGAATATATATAAAAATAGTAATATATAAAAAATACTAATATATAAAAAATACTAATATATAAATAAATAGTAATATATAAAAAAAATATATATAAACAAATAGTAATATAGAAAAAATAGTAATATAAAAAAATAGTAACATATACAAAATAGTAATATATAAAAAGTAATATAACATAAAAAATAGTAACACATAAAAATAGTAGTATATAAAAACATAGTAATTTATAAAAAAATAGTAATATATAAAAAATAGTAATATATAATAAAATAGTAATATATAATAAATTGTAATATATAAAAAAAGTAATATATAAAAAATAGTAATATATAAAAAAATAGTAATATATAATAAAATAGTAAAATATTAAAAATAGTAATAGATAAAAAATAGTAATATATAAAAAATAGTAATATATAAAAAATAATAATATATAAAAAATAGTAATATATATAAAAATAGCATTATATGAAAAATAGTAATATATAAAAAATACTAATATATAAAAATAGTAACATATAAAGAATACTAATATATAAAAAAAATAGTAATATATAAAAAATAGTAATATAAAAAAAATTGTAATATATAAAAAATAGTAATATATAGAAAATAGTAATATTAAAATAGTAATATATAAAAAATAGTAATATATAAACAAAGCAATATATAAAAAATAGTAACATATACAAAATAGTAATATATAAAATATAGTAATATATAAAAAATAGTAATATATAAAAAATAGTAATATATAAAAAATAGTGATATATAAAATATAGTAATATAAAAATTAGTAACATATAAAGAATAGTAATAAATAAAAAAAGGAATATAATATAAAAATAGTAAGGTATAAAAATAGCAATATATAAAAACATAGTAATTTATAAAAAAATAGTAATATATAAAAAATAGTACTATATAAAAAATAGTAACATATAAACAATAGTAATATATAAAAAATAGTAACATAAAAAAGTAACATATAAGAAATAGTAATATATAAACAATACTAACATATACAAAATAGTAATATATAAATAATAGTAACATATCAAAAAATAGTAGTATATAAAAAAATAATATATAAAAAAATAGTAACATATAAAAAATAGTAAAATATAACAAATAGTAATATATAAAAAAGTAATATAATATAAAAAATAGTAACATATAAAAAATAATAATATATAAAAACATAGTTATTAATAAAAAATAGTGATATATAAAAAATAGTAGTATATAAAAATAGTAATATATAAAAAATAGAAATATAAAAAAAATAGTAATATATACAAAAAATAATATATAAAAATAGTAATATATAAAAAATTTAAATATATAAAAAATAGTAACATAAAAAAACTAATATATAAAAAATAGTAATATATAAAAAAAGTAATATATAAAACATTGTAATATATAAAAAATAGTAATATGTAAAAAATAGTAACATATAAAAAAAGTAATATATAAAAAATAGTAATATATAAAAAAGTAATATATAAAAAAATAGTAATATATAAAAAATATTAATATAAAAAATAGTAACATATACAAAACAGTAATATATAAAAAAGTAAAATAACATAAAAAATAGTAACACATAAAAATAGTAATATATAAAAACATAATAATTTAAAAAAAATAGTAATATATAAAAAATAGTAATATATAATAAAACAGTAATATAAATTAAAATAGAATATATAAAAATGGTAATATATAAAAAATAGCAATATATAAAAAATAGTAATATATAATAAAATAGTAATATATAAAAAATAGTAATATATAAAAAATAGTAATATAAAAAATAGTTATATATAAAAAATAAAAATATATAAAAAATAGTAATATATATATAAAAATAGCATTATATGAAAAATAGTAATATAAAAAAATACTAATATATAAAAATAGTAACATATAAAAAAAAGTAATATATAAAAAATAGTAAAATATACACAATAGTAACATATAAAAAATAGTAATATATGAAAAATAGTAACATATTAAAAATAGTAGTATATAAAAAATAGTAATATATAAAAAAAATAGCAATATATAAAAAATAGTAATGTATAAAAAATACTAATATATAAAAAATAGTAATATATAAAAAAATAGTAACATAAACAATAGTAAAATATAAAAAATAGTAATATATAAAAAAAGTAATATAATATAAAAAGTAGTAACATATAAAAAATAATAATATATAAAAACATAGTAATTTATAAAAAATAGTAATATATAAAAAATAGTAGTATATAAAAATAGTAATATATAAAAAATAGTAATATAAAAAAAATAGTAATATATAAAAAAAACAATATATAAAAATTAGTAATATATACAAAATATTAATAAATAAAAAATAGTAACATAAAAAACACTAATATATAAAAAATAGTAATATAAAAAAAGTTATATATAAAAAAATACTAATATATAAAAATAGTAATATAAAACAATAGTAACATATACAAAATAGTATTATATAAAAAGTAATACACCATTAAAAATAGTAACACACAAAAATAGTAATATATAAACACATAGTAATTTCAACAAAATAGATATATATAAAAAATAGTAATATATAATAAAATAGTAATATATAATACAATAGTAATATATAAAAAATAGTAATATATAAAAAATAGTAATGTATAAAAAAAATAGTAATATATAATAAAATAGTAATATTTAACAAATAGTAATATATAAAAAATAGTAATATATAAAAAATAGTAATATATAAAAAATAATAATATATAAAAAATAGTAATATATATAAAAATAGCATTATATGAAAAATAGTAATATATAAAACATACTAATATATAAAAATAGTAACATATAAAAAATAGTAATATATAAAATATTAGTAATATATAAAAAAAAATAATACATAAAAAATAGTAATATATAAAAAATAGTAATATAAAAATAGTAATATATAAAAAATAGTAATATATAAAAAAGTAATATATATAAAAAAAGTAATATATAAAAAATAGTAATATACAAAAAATAGTAATATATAAAAAAAAAGAATATATAAAACATAGCAATATATAAAAATAGTAATATATAAAATATAGTAATATAAAAAAATAGTAACATATAAAAAAAGTAATAAATAAAAAAAGTAATATAATATAAAAATAGTAACGTATAAAAAAAGCCATATATAAAAACATAGTTATTTATAAAAAAATAGTAATATATAAAAAGTAGTAATATATAAAAAATAGTAACATATAAAAAATAGTAATATATAAAAAATAGTAATATATAAAGAATAGTAATATATAAAAAATAGTAATATATAATAAAACAGTAATATATAAAAAATAGTAATATATCAAAAATAGTAATATATAAAAAATAGTAATATATAAAAAATAATAATATATAAGAAATATAAATAT
The DNA here is from genome assembly GCF_053919585.1 of Euprymna scolopes. Lineage (NCBI taxonomy): Eukaryota > Metazoa > Mollusca > Cephalopoda > Sepiida > Sepiolidae > Euprymna > Euprymna scolopes. The sequence continues at coordinate 26,883,330 of NC_136522.1, forward strand.
ATATAAAAATAGCATTATATGAAAAATAGGAATATATAAAAAATAGTAATATAAAATTAGTAATATATAAAACATAGTAATATATAAAAAAATAAAATATAAAAAATAGTAATATATAAAAAATAGTAATATATAAAAATAGTAATATGTAAAAAATAGTAATATATAAAAAATAGTAATATATAAAAAATAGTAATATATAAAATATAGTAATTTAACTAAAATTGTAACATAAAAAATAGTAATATATAAAAAAAGTAATATAATATAAAAATAGTAACGTATAAAAATAGCAATATATAAAAACATAGTAATTTATAAAGAAATAGTAATATATAAAATATAGAAATATATAAAAAATAGTAACATATAAAAAATAGTAATATATAAAAAATAGTAACATAAAAAAATAGTAACATATAAAAAATAGTAATGTATTAACAATAGTAACATATAAAAAATAGTAATATATAAAAAATTGTAACATATTAAAAAATAGTAGTATATAAAAAATAGTAATATATAAAAAAATGGTAATATATAAAAAATAGTAATGTATAAAAAATACTAATATATAAAAAATAGTAACATATAAAAAATAGTAATATATAAAAAATAGTAACATATAAACAATAGTAAAATATAAAAAATAGTAATATATAAAAAAAGTAATATAATATAAAAAATAGTAACATATAAAAAATAATAATATATAAAAACATAGTAATTTAAAAAAAACAGTAATATGTAAAACATAGTAACATATAAAAATAGTAATATATAAAAAAATAATATATAAAAAATAGTAATATATAAAAAATAGTAATATATAAAACAATAGTAATATGTAAAAAATAGTAATATATAAAAAAAAGTAATATATAAAAAACGTAATATATAAAAAATAGTAATATAAAAATATTAATATATCAAAAATAGTAATATATAAAAAAGTAATATATAAAAAAAGTAATATATAAAAAATAATAATATAAAAAAAAATATATATAAAAAATAGTAATATATAAAAAATAGTAATATATAAAACAAAGTAATATATAAAATATAGTAATATAAAAAAATAGTAACATATAAAAAATAGTAATAAATAAAAAAAGTAATATAATATAAAAATAGTAACGTATAAAAAAGCAATATATAAAAACATAGTTATTTATAAAAAAATAGTAATATATAAAAAATAGTAATATATAAAAAGTAGTAATATATAAAAAATAGTAACATGTAAAAAAAAGTAATATATAAAAAATAGTATCATAAAAACATAGTAACATATAAAAAAAAGTAATATATAAAAAATAGTAACATATATAATATAGTACTATATAAAAAATAGTAACATATTAAAAAATAGTAGTATATAAAAAATAGTAATATATTAACAAATAGTAATATATAAAAAATATTAATGTATAAAAAATACTAATGTATAAAAAATAGTAATATATAAAAAAATAGTAAAATATAAAAAATAGTAATATATAAAAAAGTAATATAATATAAAAAATAGTAACATATAAAAAATAATAATATATAAAAACATAGTAATTAATAAAAAATAGTAATATATAAAAAATAGTAGTATATAAAATAGTAATATATTAAAAAATAGTAATATATAAAAAATTGTAATATATAAAAAAATAATATAGCAAAAATAGTAATATATAAAAAATAGTAATATATAAAAATAGTAATATATAAAAATAGTAACATATAAAAATAGTAATATATAAAAAAATAGTAATATGTAAAAATAGTAATATATAAAAAATAGTAATATATAAAATATAGTAATATAACAAAAATTGTAATATGAAAATAGTAATATATAAAAAGAGTAACATATAAAAACAGTAATATATAAAAAATAGTAATATATAAAAATAGTAATATATAAAAAATTGTAATATATAAAAAATCGTAATATATAAAAAATAGTAATATAAAAATTGTAACATATAAAAAATAGTAATATATAAAAAAAGTAATATAATATAAAGAATAGTAACATAAAATAAAGTAATATATAAAAATACAGTAATTTATAAAAAATAATAATATATAAAAAAAATAGTAATATATAAAAAATAGTAACATATAAAAAATAGTAATATATAAAAAATAGTAACATATTAAAAAAAAGTAGTATTTAAAAAATAGTAATATATAAAAAAATAGTAACATATAAAAAATAGTAATATATAAAAAATAGTAACATATAAAAAATAGTAATATATAAATAATAGTAATATATAAAAAAAGTAATATAATATAAAAAAAAGTAACATATAAAAATAATAATATACAAAACATAGTAATTTATAAAAAATAGTAATATATAAAAAATAGTAATATATAAAAATAGTAATATATCAAAACATAGTAATATATATAAATATAGTAATATATAAAAAATAGTAATATATAAAAAAAATTAATATATAAAAAATAGTAATATATAACAAATAGTAATATAAAAAATAGTAAGATATAAAAAAACGTAATATATAAAAAATAGTAATAAATAAAAATAGTAATATATAGAAAATAGTAATATAAAAAAATATAGTAACATATAAAAAAGTCATATATAAAATAATAGTAATATATAAACAATAGTAATATATAAAAAAATAGTAATATATAAAAATAGTAATATATAAAAAAAGTAATATATAAAAATAGTAATATATAAAAAATAGTAATATATTAAAAAATAGTAATATATAAAAAATAGTAATATAAAAAATAGTAACATATAAAGAATAGTATTATATAAAAAAGTAATATAATATAAAAAATAGTAGTATATAAAAAATAGTAATATATAAAAACATAGTAATTTATAAAAAAATAGTAATATATAAACAATAGTAATATATAATAAAAGAGTAATATATAAAAAATAGTAATATATAAAAAATAGTAATATATAAAAAAAATAGTAATATATAAAAAATAGTAATATTAAAAAAAATAGTAATATATTAGAAATAGTAATATATAAAAAATAGTAACATATAAAAAATAGTAATATATAAAAAAATAGTAATATATAAAAAAAGTAATATATTAAAAAATAGTAATATATAAAAAACAGTAATATATAAAAAATAGTCATATATAAAAAATAGTAATATATAAAAGATAGTCATATATAAAAAATAGTAATATAAATAATAGTAATATTTAAAAAATAGTAATATATAAAAAAATAGTAATATATAAAAAATAGTAATATATAAAAAATAGTTATATATAAAAAATAGTAACATATAAAAAATGTAATAAATAAAAAAATAGTAATATATAAAAAATAGTAATATATAAAAAAATAGTAATATATACAAAATAGTAATATAAAAAAATAGTAACATATTAAAAAAAGTACTATATAAAAAGTAATATTATATAAAAAATAGTAACATATAAAAATAGTAATATATAAAAACATAGTTATTTATAAAAAATAGTAATATATAAACAATAGTAATATATAATAAAATAGTAATATATAAAAAATAGTAATATATACAAAAAAGTAATATAAAAAAAATAGTAACATATAAAATATAGTAATATATAAAAAAATAGTAATATGTAAAAAATAGTAATATATAAAAAATAGTAATATATAAAAACATAGTAATTTATAAAAAGAAAAATGATATATAAAAAATAGTAATATATAAAAAATAGTAATATATAAAATAGTAATATATTAAAAAGTAATATATAAAAAAATGTAATATATTAAAAATTGTAATATAAAAACAAGTAATATGTAAAAAATAGTAATATATAAATAATAGTAACATATAAAAAATTGTAATATATAAAAAAATAGTAATATATAAAAAATAGTAATATATAAAAAAATAGTAATATATAAAAAAAGTAATATATAAAAAATAGTAATACATAAAAAAGGAATATAAAAAAATAGTAACATATGAAAAAAGTAATATAATATAAAGAATAGTAACATATAAAAACAGTAATATATAAAAACATAGTAATTTATAAAAAATAATAATATATAAAAAATAGTAATATATAAACAATAGTAACATATAAAAAATTGTAATATATATAAAATAGTAACATATTAAAAAATAGTAATATATAAAAAAAATAATATATAAAAAATGGTAATATATAAAAAATAGTAATGTATAAAAAATAGTAGGATATAACAAATAGTAATATATAAAAAAATAGTAACATATAAAAAATAGTAATATATAAAAAATAGTAACATATAAAAAATAGTAATATATAAATAATAGTAATATATAAAAAAAGTAATATAATATAAAAAATAGTAACATATAAAAATAATAATATATAAAACATAGTAATATATAAAAAATATTAATATATAAACAATAGTAATATATAAATAGTACTATATTAAAAAATAGTAATATATTAAAAATAGTAATACATAAAAAATAGTAATATATAAAAAAATTAATATATAAAAAATAGTAATATATAAAAAATAGTAATATAAACAATAGTAATATATAAAAAAACGTAATATATAAAAAATAGTAATAATTAAAAATAGTCATATATAGAAAATAGTAATATATAAAAAATAGTAACATATAAAAAAGTTATATATAAAAAAATAGTAATATATAAAAAATAGTAATATATAAAAAAAAAGTAATATATAAAAATAGTAATATATAAAAAAGTAATATTTAAAAAAAAGTAATATATAAAAAATAGTAATATAAAAAAAATAGTAATATATAAAAAATAGTAATATATAAAAAAGTAATATAATATAAAAAATAGTAATATATAAAAAATAGTAATATATAAAAACATTGTAATTTATAAAAATATAGTAATGTATAAAAAATAGTAATATGTAATAAAAGAGTAATATATAAAAAATAGTAATATATAAAAAATACTAATATAAAAAAAATAGTAATATATAAAAAATAGTAATATATAAAAAATAGTAATATATAAAAAATAGGTATATATAAAAAATAGTAATATATAAAAAATAGCATTATATAAAAAATAGTAATATATAAAAATAGTAATATATAAAAAAAGTAACATATAAAAATAGTAATATATAAAAAAATAGTAATATATAAAAATAGTAATATATAAAAAATAGTAATATATAAAATACAGTAATATAAAAAAAATTGTAATATGAAAATAGTAATATATAAAAAGAGTAACACATAAAAACAGTAATATATAAAAAATAGTAATATATAAAAATAGTAATATATAAAAAATTGTAATATATAAAAAATCGTATTATATAAAAAATAGTAATATAAAAAATTGTAACATATAAAAAAAAGTAATATATAAAAAAAGTAATATAATAATAAGAATAGTAACATATAAAAAAAGTAATATATAAAAACACAGTAATTTATAACAAATAATAATATATAAAAAAATAGTAATATATAAAAAATAGTAACATATAAAAAATAGTAATATATAAAAAATAGTAACATATTAAAAAATAGTAGTATATAAAAAATAGTAATATATAAAAAATAGTAATATAAAACAAATAGTAATGTATAAAAAATAGTAATATATAAAAAATAGTAATATATAAAAAAATAGTAACATATAAAAAATAGTAATATATAAAAAATAGTAACATATAAAAAATAGTAATATATAAATAATAGTAATATATAAAAAAAGTAATATAATATAAAACATAGTAACATATAAAAATAATAATATACAAAACATAGTAATTTATAAAAAATAGTAATATATAAAAAATAGTAATATATAAAAATAGTAATATATCAAAAAATAGTAATATATTAAAAATAGTAATATATAAAAAATAGTAATATATAAAAAAATTAATATATAAAAAATAGTAATATATAAAAATAGTAATATAAAAAATAGTAATATATAAAAAAACGATATATATAAAAAATAGTAATAAATAAAAAATGTAATATATAGAAAATAGTAATATATAAAAAAGTAACATATAAAAAAGTCATATATAAAAAAATAGTAATATATAAACAATAGTAATATATAAAAAAATAGTAATATATAAAAATAGTAATATATAGAAAAAAGTAATATATAAAAAAATAGTAATATATAAAAAATAGTAATATATAAAAAAATAGTAATATATACAAAATAGTAATATAAAAAATAGTAACATATAAAAAATAGTAATATATAAAAAAGTAATATAATATAAAAAATAGTAATATATAAAAAATAGTAATATATAAAAACATAGTAATTTATAAAAAAAATAGTAATATATAAAATATAGTAATATATAATAAAAGAGTAATATATAAAAAATAGTAATATATAAAAAATAGTAATATATAAAAAAATAGTAATATATAAAAAATAGTAATATAAAAAAAATAGTAATATATAAAAAATAGTAATATATAAAAAATAGTAACATATAAAAAATAGTAATATATAAAAAAAATAGTAATATATAAAAATAGTAATATATTAAAAAATAGTAATATATAAAAAACAGTAATATATAAAAAATAGTCATATATAAAAAATAGTAATATATAAAATATAGTAATATAAAAAAAAAAGTAATATAAATAATAGTAATATATAACAAATAGTAATATATAAAAAATAGTAATATATAAAAAATAGTAATATATAAAAAATAGTTATATATAAAAAATAGTAACATATAAAAAAATGTAATATATAAAAAAATAGTAATATATAAAAAATAGTAATATATAAAAAAATAGTAATATATAAAAAATAGTAATATAAAAAAATAGTAACATATAAAAAAAGTAATATATAAAAAAGTACTATAATATAAAAAATAGTAACATATAAAAATAGTAATATATAAAAACATAGTTATTTATAAAAAATAGTAATATATAAAAAATAGTAATATATAATAAAATAGTAATATATAAATAAAAATAATGGATACAAAAAAGTAATATATAAAAAATAGTAACATATAAAATATAGTAATATATGAAAAAATAGTAATATATAAAAATAGTAATATATAAAAAATAGTAATATATAAAAACATAGTAATTTATAAAAAAATAGTAATATATAAAAATAGTAATATATAAAAAATAGTAATATATAAAATAGTAATATATAAAAAAGTAATATATAAAAAAATGTAATATATTAAAAATTGTAATATAAAAAAAGTAATATGTAAAAAATAGTAATATATAAATAATAGTCACATATAAAAAATTGTAATATATAAAAAAAAAGTAATATATAAAAAATAGTAATATATAAAAAAATAGTAATATATAAAAAAAAGTAATATATAAAAAATAGTAATATATAAAAAAAGGAATATAAAAAAATAGTAACATATAAAAAAAGTAATATATAAAAAAGTAATATAATATAAAAAATAGTAACATATAAAAATAGTAATATATAAAAACATGGTAATTTATACAAAAATAGTAATATATAAAAAATAGTAATATATAATAAAATAGTAATATATAGAAAATAGTAATATATAAAAAAAAGTAATATATATAAAATAGTAATATAAAAAAAATAGTAATATATAAAAATAGTAATATATAAAAATAGTAACATATAAAAAATAGTAATATATACAAAGATAGTAATATATAAAAAATAGTAATATATAAAAAATAGTAATATAAAAAATGGTAATATATAAAAAATATTTATATATAAAAATAGTAATATATAAAAAATAGTAATATATAAAAAATAGTAATATATAAAAAACAGTAATACATAAAAAATAGTAATATATAAAAATAGTAATATATAAAAAATGGTAATATATAAAAATAGTAATATAAAAAATAGTAACATATAAAAAATAGTAATATATAAAAAAAGTAATTTAATATAAAAAATAGTTACATATAAAAATAGTAATATATAAAAACATAGTAATTTATAAAAAATAGTAATATATAAAAAAATAGTAATATATAAAAAGATAGTAATATATAAAAAATAGTAGTCTATAAAAAATAGTAATATATAAATAAAATAGTAATATATAAGAAATAGTAATATATAAAAAATAGTAATATATATAAAATAGTAATATATAAAAAATAGTAATATATAATAAATAGTAATATATAAAAAATAATAATATATAAAAAAATAGTAAAATATAAAAAAAATAATATATAAATAGTAGTAATATATAAAAAATAGTAATGTATAAAAAATAGTAATATATAAAAAATAGTAATATATAAAAATAGTAATATAAAAAAATAGTTATTTATAAAATATAGAAATATATAAAAAATAGTAATATATAAAAAAATAGTAATATATAAAAAATAGTAATATATAAAAAATAGTAATGTATTAAAAATACTAATATAAAAAAATAGTAACATATAAAAAATAGTAATATATAAGAAAAGTAATATAATATAAAAAATAGTAACATATAAAAATAGTAATATATAAAAACATAGTAATTTATAAAACAAATAGTAATATATAAAAAATAGTAATAAATAAAAAAATAGTAATATATAAAAAATAGTAGTATATAAAAAATAGTAATATGTAAAAAAAATAGTAATATATAAAAATCGTAATATATAAAAAATAGTAATATATTAAAAATACTAATATATAAAAAATAGTAATATATAAAAAAATAGTAATATAAAAAAATAGTAATATATAAAAAATAGTAATATATAAAAAATAGTAATATATAAAAAATAGTAATATATAAAAATAGTAATATATAACAATTGTAATATATAAAAAAGATAGTAATATATAAACATAGTAATATATAAAAAATAGTAATATATTAAAAAATAGTAATATATAAAAATAGTAATATAAAAAAATAGTAATATATAAAAAATAGTAATATTAAAAAATAGTAATATATAAAAAAATAGTAATATATAAAAAATAGTAATATATAAAAAATAGTAACATATAAAAAATAGTAATATAAAAAAATAGTAATATATAAAAATAGTAATATATAAAAAATAGCAATATAAAAAAATAGTAATATATAAAAAATAGTAATATATAAAAAATAGTAACATATAAAAAATAGTAATATATAAAAAATA
>NC_136522.1:26897487-27052487 GCF_053919585.1 Euprymna scolopes
TTTACTTACACAGATTATTATAGTTCTAAATTTTCAGTTTAATTTTGTCATTTAAAGGATATTATCAATACATATAAAATTAGCAAGAATAGTACAGTATGCATTAGATAATATTGTTGTGAGTTGACTGGATTGGAATTGATTAAAATTGATTTAAATTAAATTAGTTTAAGCGGTTAGTTTCTGTTTGACATGCGTTGTTTTTTATTTGCTTCCTCTTCTTTTTCTTTCTTTCATATGTCTGGACGCACGTAAGCTTCCTGGCCTATTTTCGCGGCCTATCACTTTATTTTATAAAGGTTTATTGACTTCGTCTACGTAGTTCATCTTCCTCTCTCTCTCTCTCTCTCTCTCCATGTATCTCCCCCTCCATTTCTTCATTATTATTTTCTTTCTTTCTTATTTTTCTTTTTTTATATCCCTCCCAATGCATTAATACATTTCCTTCTGTCCCCTCTTATTTTATTTTATTTTATTATTTTATCTTATCTTTCTTATACTCAGTTTTTTATTACGCGTAAGCATTTTCTGTCCTTTTCTTTTCGTTTTTCGTATCACTTCAGTTTCTCTTTTTTGCATGGCCTGTCTGCTAAAGCGGTTTTAATTTTTTAATTTTTAATTTTATTAACAATTTGAAAGTTATTTTAGAGTGGAATTTTAAGCTCATGTTCTATAATTATAAAAAATATTAAATATATTATTTTATATGTTTATTAATAAACATATCCACGGGATCTATATATAAGAGAACATTTTTTACCGGACCCATTATATAACAAAGGAAAATTGCTCCAGAGAAATACCTAATTCGGATCATTACATTGTGATGTGGATTACTCGAAATACAGTTTGGATCATTTTACTACACTGCTTTCAAAGACATTCAACTTCGAATTTTTCCATGCAATTTGGATATTAACTTTTATATCTTTTTCTTTAACTTCACCTTATTCTATGACTTTTAATTACTCAATCAATTTTTAATTGCGATTTTCCAGGTCTCACTGATTTTAGCAAATAAGGTGTAAACCATTATAACTATTTGTAATATTTTCTCCTCTGAAGGGATGGTAGACATCGAAATACTATAGGATAAAGAGTTAAAATATTTCAAATGTATTCTTTGTCTTACATAGAATAATAAAAATCTTTTGATTTGAAATTTAAACATTTCACGTCATAAATTTTTTAATTCATTGAATGACTAAAATTTGATTTATTTGCTCTATCTTGTATATTGAGCAATTCTAATTTAGGTGGGATAGTATTTATAGAATATTACTGCCAGTAATATCTTGTAAGACTTATAATCATAGGTTTCCAGACCAGTTGATTGTTAGATAATTTTATTCTGAAGAGTATATATATATACATATATATATATATATATATATATATATGGTTTTCAGAATGTGAGAGATTGTATAATAAATTCCACAGCCAAACAACGCCGCAGCTCACAAGAGCCATGACAGCCAACGAAGCCGTTTCGTTAGCTGTCATGACTCTTGTGAGCTGCGGCGTTGTTTGGCTGTGGAATTTATTATATATATATATATATATATATATATATATATGTGTGTACTTCAGAATATTTTATTATTTAACAATCAGTTGGTATGGAAACCTGTGATTATAAGATTTACAAAATATTACTGGCGGTAATATTTTCATATCCTTTTCTTCAAATCCTCTTGCTACAGGATCTCTGATTAATTAATTATTTTGACTTTGACTTTCCATGTCTCACTGACTTTAGCAAATAGGGTACATACCTTTATAAATATTTGCTAATATTTTCTCTCCTCTGATGAGATGGTAGACATCGAAACAGTTTTATTTTTTATTACCGTTTTTTTTTCTGTTCAGTTACATTTTTGTTTCAGCTACACGACCGTTTTTTGGCCGTTATGTAGCCTCCTCAGACTTTACAGGAAAGTTCATTTATGGTGGAATGAAGGAATGAAGGAATGAATGATGTCAGGGGAGGGTGCGAGAAAAGCGGAAAGAGAAAAGGGGGAAGGTGGGAAGCGGGGTGCTTGGTCAGTCGGTAATGTTTTAGTTTTGGAGTTCAAGAACATTAGGTTGTTGTAGGGGGTCTGGGAAGTCCCTCTCTGGTGTGACTAAGGACATTGGGATATATGGAGGGGGAGGGAGATATGTAGGCGTAAGGAGAGGGGGTTACTTTAAATTTCGGGTTCTAAGGTTTAGGTTGTTGGCGTCTCGTTAGTGAGATGATTTCTTGGTAAGTATTCTTTACCTGTTGGGTATTCGCTTAGGCTGGGAGGCGGAGGGGCTACGATTCGGTTTATCTATTTGATTTTTATTTATTTTTTTTATATTATTTTTTATTTATTTATTTATTTGTTGTTAAGTGCTTTGATAAGGTTAACCTTGGGCCGCACGCGCGAGCACACACATGCGAGCATACCCACACACATAAAGAAACGCGCACATGTACACATACATCTTCGCCTTAACATGTAAACACTAGTGTCTGCAAGTATAAAAATTAATTATTTGTATATATATATATATATATATATATATATATATATATATATATATATATATATATATACAAATAATTAGTTTTATACCTACAGACACTAGTGTTCCATGCTACGGCAATCATCAGTGCAGGAAGTGACGATTGCTACTAGTTGGAAGATTCGAACCCAGCTACAAAGCCACTTTTTAAATTTGCTTAGAATGTTACCTCCCGGCCACCATCAACCGCCAGGAGAATTAAGGAAAATTAACAATTTTAAATGGCAGACACAACGTTAATTCAATTAAACGATCACAAATCGTAATCTCACACAAGGCCAGCCGTTCACCTTTATTTTTCAGACAGTGCTGAACTTTAGGAAATGTCTTCTTGGAGGGACTAAATAATTACAAATAATTATTTTTACACCTACAGACACTAATGTTTTATGCTTTCGCAATCATCAGTGTAGGAAGTGACGATTGCTACTAGTTGAGAGATTCGAACAAAGCTACAAAGCCACCTTTTACTATATATATATATATATATATATATATATATATATATATATATATGTGTGTGTGTGTGTGTGTGTGTGTGTGTGTGTGTGTAAGCCCGTATATACTAGATAAAATAGTTATAGTTTCTTTGAATAGACTTTGATTGACTTTTCATTGACATACAAAACTTTTCATATACAGCCGTGCATGATTTCAAAATACCACGATAAGTTATAATGTAAATAGTATTAAATTCTATAATAGTAATTTATAATTGGTTTAATTATATGTAATAAGTAACCAAATGGGCTTAAATAAAACATGATATATATATATATATATATATATATATATATATATATATATATATATATTTCTTCCAATCTATTTTCCGAATATATATATATATATATATCCAGCTACTCTGATGAGTCGTAGACGACAAAATATGTGTCAGTGGATAATTATATTTTAAAAACAATATATATATATATATATATATATATATATATATATATATATATATATATATAATAAAGGGTATCATTTTAAAGGCAACGAACTTTAAATTAACAACTCTTTTTTCTTTTAACTGCAGATTTGGCAACTATCGGTTATTTTAAGTTCATTTTGGTTTGGCACTTCATCATGAAGAGACTGACCCCCGAGGTGCGTTTGGAAATTGTGCAGATTTATTTTGAAAATCACTTTGAAACATTTGATAAACGAATATTTTCAAGAAATGAATCTCTTACTGGCCACCTCGTTCGTGCGATCTAACCCCATTAGATTAATTTGGGGGGGGGAGATGTATAAAGTTACATGTCTATACTGATAAGTAAGACACAATAGACCGTTCGGAAGACAACGTTCAATGTTATTGCCGAAATACAGCTTAATTTAATATGTATCATAATTTGTGAAAAATGGAAATCTATATTACGCCATATATGCGCGAGCCACAGGATCATATGCTCGAAATTATATTTAAATTATAAATACCTCATATTTGTACAATAAAAAATATTTGTCAATGATTTCTTTTAATTTAAAATTTCCGCCTCTAAAAAAAGTTTTTCATTACTAATGATGTACGTACCACTTGATATTTCTCTGGGTTCGCTTTGCAATCTTGTCTGAAAACATTTTCTGCGTTTGTGACTTCATTTGTAATCTTTGAATCGGTATCAGAGCTAAAAACAGAAAAAGAAAATTAATTGTTGAACTGAAAAGCCTTCTATAATTTGACCATGGATCAAAATTAGAAATGAATCGTACAGAATATTAATTTATTTAAGACTGTTTATCAAATTATTATGCAAATTAATCACCTGGAATGTTTTTTTCTATTTACTCACCAAGTTATTCATCTCTTACACAGTTACTGTCTATAACCCTCACCCTCTTTCGCTCTATGTGTGCTCATCTTCCTGCTCTTTTTTCTCATATTTATGAAATAAGTAGCTTACATTTTACCTCCCCCTCTCTCTTTCTCTCTCTCTCTCTCTCTCTCTCTCTCTTTGAGTCCTGTTTCTCTCTTTTCCCCACGCATTTCTGTCTCATATTAATGTTGATTTTTTTTTAATTTTCTCTTAAATGCTATGCGTTTTCCCGTAAATGAAGTCCGAAAATTACTTTCAGTTAACAGCCGCCTTCACAGATTTGAAAGTTCGCCTATTATGTATTTTAATGTGGTAGTTTTTTTCAGGTTTCAAATTCTAAAACAGAACAAAGTAGAAAATGGGAAAAAATTAAATGACAAAGGGAAATGTAAAAGCTGTATAATAGGTCAACATATTTTTTTTTCTGAGCAGTAGTTTAAGATGACGCCAACCTTGGATTAAGTCCCAGGGACATTGTCCTATCAGCAGTCGTAAAATACTGGAGCTGCAGTATTGCCATTTGATGAATGAAATTTGAACCATGCAGTAGCATTTGGTCGGGCCTCTCAAATTTATATTAGTGAGAATTGTTACAGCTTTTTACATCTCTTTTTTTCTCTCTTTTTCTCAATCTACCAATTCTACCGACCTCTTTTATATATCCTCATACCCCATCATGACAAGTCTCAAGAAACAATATGAGAACCTCAATTTTCAACGAAGACCACCCCCACTACCATGTCTCCTTCTCTAACATCAGGGGTCTATGTGTCAACCTTTTAGAGGTTGAAATACAATTACAGGAGAACAAATGTGATCTGTTGTTCCTGTGCAAAACTGGCGTTGGACCAACTATTTACTTAGATGAGTTTGCAATTAAACTTGATATCAAAATATGACCCTCAATATCGTCATGGACATTGAATATGAGCCTACATTAGAGATGGTTTTCCATATGGTATGGATATCTTCAAAGATCGTAAATTGCCCTATGTGTAGCATTTACACCAACGCGTTCATATGTCCTACAATTATGGAATTACTATTTTAAGAGTATTTCTGTTTGCTCATCCCTCGACCAACATTCACGTCTGTGGAAACGTTAATGTTCACAATGTTGAATGTGTGCAGTCAGTACCAACCCTATTCAGAGTTTAACCGGCTTCCCTTGTTTATGATCTAACACAAATTGTTAACAAACTCAGCCATATACCCGATGCTAATGGACAATTTCCAAGTCTCCAAGCCTTTTCCTTTCAACTTGTCATGAACTGTGCTTAACTTCCATTCTGTCTCAACGAGGATCTTCTGAACACTCAGTTGTATCGATCAAAATAAAAACAAAATGCTATAACTCCTCAGATGTCCCTCTTCAGTGTTGCGATATTCTAGGGCTGACTGGGATAGCTTCTGAACGTTTATATCTGAAATACCTTTGCGCATATAGTATCAGATTTGACTGACTTGTTAACTGTCGGTATAAACAGCTTCATACCTTCCAAGAAATTACACAAAAACTAAGCGACCAGTCATGGTTCACCCCAAAATGTGTCGCTGCAATCGCACACATGAATCAATTTTTCCATTGCTTTCAACGAAATAAATGTTCCTATTTACAATGTCTCCCCACGGGACAGAGTTAGACCCCAGGGTCGTTTTTTAAAGTGGAGAAAAGGAACAAAAATAAAAATTGTCTCAGTCGTAAAGGATTTCTCCTCTACTGACAGAGAACAAGAAATTGAAGTGCAGCATCTGAAGAACAGATACTACTCTTTGATCTTGACCCGAAGGCCAGACATCAACGAAATAAATGTTATAAAATTAAAGTAACCTTACAAAAGTTTAGTAAAAAATGCAAGAAAGTCAAGTCTAAAGTAGATAGGCAACGTTTTGGTTCCTACGGGTTTTAGCAAATAACAAACAGTTGTGGAGAAATGCGTGACTTACCTGGATAGACCACGTGCGGGTCGGTCACCAAAAATAAATAAAAAGAAAGAAAAGAAATGGTCAAGACTCTTATTTATAGAGTAGTGATCACGTGAGTTAGAAGAATATGCAAATAGAGGTGAACGATTTTGCGATATAAAAAGCCTGAGTTGTTAAGAGGAGGGGCAGACTGTTGGCAGAAGTCAGTGCTGTCAGACGTGCTTTAGAGTTTTGTTATTATATGCTGTGTTCGATTGTTGGGAGAGAGAAAAGAGAAGAGGAGGAACCAAGAAGACATTCTGCAGATACTTGACTTTGTGTTGGTTTTAAGCTATTTCGGCGCTTGGTGTGCGGTTACTAACAATGGACAGATTCGACATTCGCTTAATACCCGAGTTCGACGGATCTACCACTGGACCGGCTGTCGTTGAATGGATTGAAAAGGCAGAGAAAATCTGTAAACTGTGCAAAATTAAAGAACCAGCCACAGTTATCCCTTTGAGGCTAACCGGAGGGGCCTATGCAGTCTACCAACAACTCGGGGATGAACCAGACTGGGATGAAATCAAGCAGAGCCTGTATACAGCGTTTGGTACAGATCCATTTGTTGCGTGGCAACAGTTCACGAGCCGGACACTTCAACCCAAGGAAACAGTCGACGTGTACCTAGCCGACCTGCGAAAATTATCTGTACCGTTTGGTGGGGTCAACGATAAAATATTAAGCTGTGCTTTTTTGGTAGGCCTACCCGAGGAGGTCAGTAAACTGTTGCGGGCATCATCAAGAATCGATGAATTGTCAACTGATGAGTTATTGGCCCGAGCTCGAAACATCTGTAAGGAACAGGAACCAATTGCAGCAGCAGCTCGTTTTCGACATGGAGGCAATGTGGACTCTCTTCCAGATAGTAATAAGCATGCCATCCCAGTGTGCTATAAATGTGGCGAGGCCAATCATTTTGCTAAAGAGTGCCGGAGTGATAGGAGAGGTGTATATCCACAATCAAAGAGACCAGTGCAATGCTATCGCTGCAATAAGTTTGGGCACATATCTCGCAACTGTTCGGGAAACGAAGTTGGGGGCAAGGTACTATCGCTACCCTTGCCCCCTGCCAACCAATAAACACAGGATTGCCTGTCATTAGCGTTAAACTTGATGATGTGCAGTGTTCAGCACTTATAGACACGGGGTGTTCCCGGTCTATAGTTAGTGCCCATTGCTGTCCGGTGTGGCGGAGGAACCCAGTTGGCGTTATGACCATCAATGGCTTATCACGGGTATGTTGTGGTGAAGGGACAGTCACAATCTGCACTGAGAAGGGTGACACAGCTAAAGTTGACGTTCTGGTGATGCAGGAGAAACCCCTTGGCTACGACATGTTGCTTGGAATTGATGCAATACAAGCACTAGGAGGCGTTACAATCACAGCAGCTAGAGGTATCAGGCTTGGAGAAGGGAAAGACGTCTGTGCAGCCATGTCGATTGAAGAAAAGGACTTCTGTGCTACATTTGATGACAACGAAAGGGTGTGGACTGCAAAGTGGAAATGGGCCATGGGCCAGGAACCAGATCGGCTGTGCAACACGATTCCAGAGTATGCAGTTTCTACCAAGAATAGGGCCGCATATGAAGAAGAACTTCAGATGTGGATTGACAACGGTTGGTTAATACCATACCCACAGGAACGTCTGGGACCACCCAAGGGATTAATTCCGCTCATGGCTGTTGAACAACCTACCAAAGAAAAAATTCGTCCCGTAATGGATTACCGAGAGTTGAATCGGCATGTTGATGCGTTTACCGGAAACGCAGATGTGTGCGCTGCTAAACTGAGAGAGTGGCGTCAAAAAGGGAGCAATGTAGCACTTCTGGATCTAAAGAGGGCCTACCTGCAGATACGTGTACATGAGTCATTATGGCCGTTTCAGACAGTACTACTCAAGGGAAAACTATATTGTTTGACACGTTTGGGTTTTGGCCTAAACGTAGCACCCTTGATTATGACAACCATTATTAAAACTGTTTTGATGCAGGATGAGACCACAGCAAAAGCTGCTTCAGCCTACATAGATGACATCTATGTTAATGAGGACATAATGTCTGCGGATGCAGTTCGAATAAAACTGAAAGCGTTTGGGTTAATAAGCAAAGACCCTAAGCGCCTAAAGGATGGAGTGCCCGTGCTAGGCCTCGAGGTCTGGGAGGAGGGCAATACGTTGCGATGGAAACGAGGGAGCCCACTTCCAAAGTTACCCAATGTATTAACAAGACGTACTGTGTTTTCTATCTGTGGTAAATTGGTAGGACATCTACCTGTCTGTGGATGGCTCCGATCGGCAACAGGAGTGGTGAAAAGACGAGTGACTACAGTAACAAAAGGATGGGACGATGTTGCGGATGATGATTCTCTCCAACAAATGATGGCTGAAATGTTGTCCAGAGTGCATAGGAATGACCCTGCCCGGGGTGAGTGGCAAGTGTCTGGAAACGAACTAAATGCATGGGTTGACGCAAGTTCGTTGGCTACAGGTGTCGTGTTGGAGCAACTAGGTGTTGTTGTGGAAGATGCATGCTGGCTTCGTCCGAAAAATGATGCCCAACATATAAATTTGGCAGAACTTGATGCCACGTTAAAAGGTCTTAATCTCGCATTGCAATGGCAGACTAATGTTGTGCATCTCCACACTGACTCATTGTGTGTTTACCATTGGTTAACCGACACCTTGAATGGAAAGGCTCGAGTTAAGACTAGAGCTGCAAGTGAAATGCTAGTACGAAGGAGACTAGCAATAATTAAGCGTCTAGTTGACGAATACAGCTTGCAGGTAGACATTACGTTAGTCTCGTCGATGCAGAATTTGGCTGATAGCTTGACTCGAGTACCAAAGAGGTGGATCGATGCAATGAGGCAGGGATCCGATCTTCAACAACAAACATGCGCGACTGTAACGGATCAATTAACACCTGACCAGATCCGTATGATACACCAGCAGATTGGACATCCTGGAATTCAGAGGACTGCATATTTTGTCCGAAGAGTATGCCCTGCAACTACAAAAGCATCAGTGAAAGCAGCCATACGTTCGTGTGAAGAGTGTCAGAGAATTGATCCGGCACCATCCCAATGGCAAAAAGGGAAGCTCGAGGTGGAGGGCAACTGGCAGCGAGTAGGGATGGACATAACACATTATGGGGGCAAACATTTTTTGACCATGACGGATTGTGGCCCGACGCGTTTCACAATATGGCGCCTGTTGACACGACAGGATGCAGCCAGCATTATACAACAGTTGAGAGCCGTCTTTTTTGAACGATTGAAATTCTGACTGATAATGCCGCCACATTTCGATGTCAAGAATTTCAGAAATTCGTGCACGAATGGGGGATTAAAATGCATTATCGGTGTGCATATTATCCCGAGGGTAATGGTATAGCAGAACGGTGTCACCGCACCATCAAAAGAATTGCAGCCAGGACGCAGTGCTCTATTCCAGAAGCTGTGTACTGGTATAATATAACACCCAAGGACAATGCAACACCAGCAACTGCACCAGCCAATGGGATTTACCAATATGAACAGCGTGTGAAAGGAGTTGATGCCATACCATCAGTGGTGAGTGTTGTCAATACACCATATCAGGTGGGAGACCTTGTTTGGATAAAACCCCCAAATGCTGGGTGCACTACGAAATTTTTCCGGGGAAAAATAGATGAAATCATAAGTCCTCAGACCATGTTGATTGGTGGCATACCACGTCACGTAAAAGATATCCGCCCTTGTTATACCTCTTCTGATTCTGAGGACGATGAGGAGGATCACACACCGTTCAGAGATGATCCTGATCACTTACTGCCCCTTCAGGTGAGCATAGAAACACCACCAACAGAACCAGATGAGGGAATGATGGGACATACTGATGACAATAGTGAGGAGAGCGATGGACACAAGGAAGTAATGCCTCATCGAAATACTCGACAGAGACGAATACTGCCCACCCCCCGTGATTGCGAAACCCAGCGAGAAGGGATGATGGAGCATACCGAAGAGATGACGCCTCCGATTCTTCGGAGAAGTACCCGACAAAGACGGATACTGCCCCCCTGCCCTGATTGTGAGACACCGCCTATGGAACCACGAGACGGGATAATGGAACAGACTGGTAGTAATGATGGTGGTAATGAAGAAAACAGCAATGAGGAAGTGCTTCTTCGAAGGAGTACCCGCCAACGACGATTGCCCGCATGTCCTGTTTGTGATCATGAGATCAGGGGGGAGTGTGGAGAAATGCGTGACTTACCTGGATAGACCACGTGCGGGTCGGTCACCAAAAATAAATAAAAAGAAAGAAAAGAAATGGTCAAGACTCTTATTTAGTCCTGAACAAGTGCATGTCTTGTATCTCAATCATCATCAATAGATCTGAGGTAATTTCATCAGCATCTTACAAAGCGAACATTTTTATTAAGAATTTTGCATCAAATTCCACCCTTTGCGATCAGGGTCGCCTACTTATCAAATTCCGTTCCACGACTGAAAATATGCTGTTCAACATCCATATATCCGTCCGTGATGTTGTCAAACTTATTAAGAACGTTGGTTTACGTAAAGCAACTGGCTCTAACAACAGCATAAAAAACGTTTCAACCAGAACTAGCTCCCGTTCTTGCAAAGCTGTTTAAACATAGTCTTAATGAGAAATGCTTCCCAACACTATAGACAACTTTGTCTGTCTACACCGAATTTAAAAATACTAGAGATTGATCATATGCCTATCAGTACAGAACAATCAGTCTCCTGTGCATCATGAGTAAGTTGCTTGAATTTGTGATTTGGTCAATCACCTCAACAAAAACAATCTACTCACTGACATGCGATATGCTTTCCATTCTCCTAGATCTACAGCTGATTTCCTAAATGTTATTTCACACATGACCAATGAATCAAGAGGATATGAACTTCTAGAACAATAGCTCTTGACATAGCAAAGGTATTTGATAGGGTATTGCATAAAGATTAACAGCTATGGAATACCTGGAAATATCATTTGAAATCCTTATTAAATCATCTCAACCACAACATCTTCTCAACTATTAAATCCTATCAACTATTAAATCCATTTTCCCTGATAGGCTTACAAGAGTAGTCATTGAAGCTAATAGTATAATTCTGGGCCAAACTATCTTCTTGATATTCATCATTTATCTCAAATCTGGTAAGCGATTTGCTTTACTTCTCTCTGCTAACTCTTTCTTATAGAAGACACGTTACTAGCCTATCTCTGCTCTATATTTTCATAGTATTTTCATGCTAGACTGAGTTTCACCCTATGATTCCTCCTTGTAAGGCATTCAGGACAAGCCCCCAACTAGCTACAATCGCTTTCCGCCATTTCCCTTACTCTCAATATATGCCTAAAGTTAATAATACATTCTATTAGTAGAGTTCCAGAACTGCTCGTCTATTGAATACAATGCGATAGATGCGTCATTTTCAAGTCGAACGTAAACGGGTTATTGATTATCCGTCCTCTAAAATA
Organism: Euprymna scolopes; assembly: GCF_053919585.1. Lineage (NCBI taxonomy): Eukaryota > Metazoa > Mollusca > Cephalopoda > Sepiida > Sepiolidae > Euprymna > Euprymna scolopes. The sequence goes on from NC_136522.1 coordinate 26,909,324, forward strand.
AATTAACTCATCTAATTTCTACTTTCACTGATCATCATGGTATTGTCTCACTTGACACCCATTGACTCTTATCTTTGAGTACCTCCAAGCTTTGTTAAGTTATGACTAATATATATATATATATTAAAAATTGAAAATCATTTCTTGATAAATATATAATAGCTCCCTTCAAAAATTAACAACAAAAAAAACTAGGGACAGATAACTCTCGATTATGATACGATTAACGATGAATGCATCTTAACAGAACTGCCACTCTACATACATTTTGTGACAGTGTCATTAGACGTAAGTATAATGCCGATGATCATGATGGTGGTAATGATATTGGTGATGATGGTAGTGATACTGCTGATGATTATGGAAATAAAAAGCATTGTTAAGAAAGGTTGTTATGGTAATTATGTAATACACACACACACACACATACACACACACACACACACACACACACACATTTGTGGATATTGATAAAGAAAAACTGCTTTCTATCATGATAATTTCTGTTGATATAAACGGTCATTACAAAAACACTAGTAGGATCCCCAGTAGGATCTTCTGAACACTCAATTGTCTCCATTAAAATAAAAACAAAATGCTATAACTCCTTAGATGTCCCTCCCCATTGTGTTGCGATACTCTAGGGCTGACTGGGATAGCTTCCGAACGGTTATATCTCAAATACTTCTGCGTGTTTAAAAAGAATGTGTCCTTTATAGTATCAGATTAGATTGACTGGTTAAACGTCGGCTACATACCCTCCAAGAAATTACAACAAAAACTAAGCGGCCAGCCATTGTTCACCCCAGAATGCGTCTCTGCCATCAAACACAGAAATTACTTTTTTCATTGCTTTCAACGAAATAGATGTTATGAAATTAAAGTAACCTTTAGGACTGCCAGCAACTACCGCAAAAGGTTAATAAAAAATGCAAAAAGTCAAGTCTACAGTAGATAGGCAACGTTTTGGTTCCCACGAGTGTTCTGAACAAGTTCATGCCTTGTATCTCAACCATCATCAATAGATCTGAGGTAATTTCATCAGCATCTGACAAAGACAAAATTTTTGTTAAGAATTTTGCATCAAATTCCACCCTTTGCAATCAGGGTCACCTACTTATCAAATTTCATTCCACAACTGAAAATATGATGTTCAACATCCATATATCTGTTCGCGATGTTGCCAAACTTATCAAGAACCTGGATTTAAGTAAGGCAGCTGGCTTTAACAGTATTTCAATTATAGTGCTCCAAAAGTTTCAACCAGAACTAGCTCCTATTCTTGTAAAGCTGTTTAAACGTTGCCTTAAGGAGAAATACTTCCCAACACCAGAGAAAACTTTGTCAGTCTATGCCGAATTTAAAAATACTGGAGACTGATAATCTGCTTCTCAGTACAGATTAATCAGTCTCCTGTGCATCATGAGTAAGTTGCTTGAAATTCTGATAAATAAAGAAGTGATCAACCATCTCAGCAAAAATCAATCTACTCAGTGACATGCAGTATGGTTTTCACCCTCATAGATCTACAGCTGATGTGCTAAATGTAGTCAAACATGATCAATGAATTAAGAAGATTAGAATTTCATTTCTACAGCAATAGCTCTTGACATATCAAAGGCATTTGGTAGAGTATGACATAAAGGTCTACTTCACAAGATTTCCAGCTATGAAATGCCGGGAAATATAATCTCAAATCCTCATTAAATTATCTCAACCACTAAATCTTCTAAACTATTAAATCTTCTCAACTATTTAATCCATTCTACCTGATAAGTTTACAAGAGTAGCCATCAAAGCTAATAGTATCATCCTGGGCCCAACTCTCTTCCTGATTTTCATCAATGATCTCTCAAATCTGGTAAGCGATTTGCTTTCTTTCTCTCTGCTCCCTCTTTCTTATAGAGGAGACGTTGCTATCTCTGCTCTATATTTTCATGGCAGGTAGTAGACTGAGTTTCACTTTACGGTTCCTTCAACCACACTAGCTACAATCACTTACTCTCTACGTATGCCTAAAACTAATAAAACATTCCAATGTTGTACCATTAATTATTAATTTACTGAAGAGCTGTCACTCTAAGTACATTTTCTGACAGTGTTGTTAGATGTAACAATGATGACGATGATGATGAAAATGGCGGTAATGATGTTGGTAATGATGGTGGTGATGTTGTTGATGATGTAGCTGCTGATAATGATGGAAAGAAAGAACTTTGTTAAGAAAGGATATTATGCCATTAACTTAATACACGCACACACTTATTTGTGGATATTGGTAAAGAAAAAATTGTTTTATTTCATGATAATTTGTGTTGATATAAACGGCCATTAAACACACTAGCTGAAAACATTGACGCCTGGAATATACAAGAGGCGTGCAATAAGTAATGCTCCTGCCCTACTTCCAGTTGTCTGATCTAGCTAAAAATTTGCATGTTTAATGATTTATATCTCTACGGGTTATGTGGCAAATTACAGCTCTGAACTAATTGTGGTTTCTGTTTTACAGGTGTTTGAACTGAGTCAGGTGTGACACGGAGCCTGTTGAATGTCGATCAGTGATCCGGTTTTTGTATTTAAAAGGACGCACACCACAGGAGAGTTTTGATGAAATGAAAGAAACTTATGGTGATAATGCCCCATCATATGACCTTGTAAAACGCTGGCATCGTGAATTCAAACATGGCCGGAAGTCTGTGGAAACAATTCCAAGACTTGGTCACCCCCCTTCTGCCATTGATGAGGCATCTGTCCGTCAAGTTGAGGCTGCCATTTTGGAAAATCAGCGCATTACTATTCACCAAATAGCCCAAGATGTCAAGATTAATACCGGGTCTGTGGAAACTATCATTCATTACCATTTGCATATGCATAAGGTGTCTGCAAGATGGATTCCCTGGTTGCTCACACCATTCCAGAAGCGAGAACGCATCGAGTGCTCAAGGATGAATTTCGAGATGTGCCAAGAAGATGAGTCAAAGTTTTTCAAAAGACTGATTACACAGGATGAAACCTGTGTCCATCACTATTATCCAGAGAGCAAAGCCCAATCAATGCAGTGGAAGCACTTGGACTCACCACCTCCAAAGGAGGCAAGGGTGCAGCCCTCCGCTGGCAAGGTCATGCTCACAGTCTTCTGGGACCAGGACGGAGTAGTGATGACAGATTTACTGGCAAAGAATACCACAATTACAGGAGCCTATTATGCTTCACTTTTGAGGAAATTAAGGGAAGCTATCAAAATCAAGAGGCGGGGCAAAATCAGCAAAGGTACCCTCCTCTTGCAGGACAACACGCCGGTCCACAACTCGCAGATCAGAAGCACGAGGCATGTGGTTATAAAATCCTTCCCCATCCTCCCTACTCTCCTGACCTTGCACCCTCTGACTTTCACATCTTCCCAGCCATGAAGTTGATTTTGAAAGGAAAGTGTTTCCCAGATGATGCAACCTTGATTTCTGAAGTCACGTCGTGGTTGGAGGACCAACCTGGGGTGTTCTACAAAAACGGTCTCCAGAGCTGGATCAAATGATGGGAAAAATGCATAACTCTGGGTGATTCCTATGTAGAGAAAGGCTAATAACTGTGCCAAGTTTCGTTGCTCTACTGCTATGGGAAGTGGGTCAGGGGCATTACTTATTGCACGCCCCTCGTGAAGATATCTCGAAAATGTCAGAAATGGACCTTTTAGGTTCCAAGTTCTATCTGAATAAGCAACCCTTGTTAATAAAAGCAGTTAACCAAATTCTTAGGTGGTGAAAGTTTATTGATGGTCATCCGAAAAATAGAACAGATATAACTTTCTTTCAATAAAGACAAAACAAAATGGTGGATACAAATTCAAGTGTCTATTAATTATTGTTCAAGAATTATTACCGCCAAAAATAATCAAAATATTTATTTTGTTTACTCATACGAAATAGCATTTAGGAAAACACCTTTCTCGTGCAAATGAAGCGAGAAGAGGAGGCACCCCCCATGTCAGGTAGAGACACAATAGCAATGGACCCTCCTGCTGAGAGTAGCAGAGATACAGATTTGAGTGGAATAAAAATAAAAAACTGCCTGAGATTAGTTTTCTGAGAATTGTGAAATGAAATTCTGGGGATCGGAGGCGGGGTTAAGCCCACCTTATTTTCAATATAATGAAAGGAAAAAATAGCCTCGAGGGCACACTCTACCAACTGCCTGAGGTATTCACACCAGTCAGAGAGAAACCCCTGTCTCACTCTATTCTAAGCACCTGAATCTACACCGTGAAGAGACAAACCTTGACTTTACTAATGGAACCTGTCAATTCCAGACCATTTGTATTTAGAGTCAGAAAATTCTGAACGTTCAGAGTTTTGTAGGTTTTAGTGAATAATATTTTTTATTTATAAGAAAAATGACCACTTGTTTTTCTTTAGTTCTTGATTGCCTGTCGAATTGAAAATGCAGTTAATTTCAGGTCTACTCTGACGCCCTGACGTAAAGACACAGATCAAGCCGTTGTCAGAAGAAAACTCAGCACAACGTTGAAGTGACGTACAGCCAACCGAAGTAAACAATGTTGCCACACAGACAGAATCGTGCACGTTTTGTGCGTTCCGAGCATCTGAGCGATAGTTTTCAGTGACCAGTGAAAGTCTGGTCACTCTTGAAGAGTTCAGCACTAGACAGAGTTAAAAGTGTAGCCACTGGGACTTGGGGTTAGTGTCCAAGTGGTACATTTAAGGTCAGGTTGGGTTACAGTTTAAACTAAAGACGAATAACTCTTGATCTTGATACAATCAAAAGTATTAAGGGGAGATAAATCTGGCCCGTGTTGCTATTAAGTCCTTCTAGTACTAGTGACCCCATAAATGATAGTTTTAACACTACTTTTGGCAATGAATATACATTCTAATGTCTTTTTTAGAATTTGATATCCATTTACGGCAGAATTGCCTCTTTAAATGCGTTTGAAAAAAGAAAATTTAATCAAATCAATTTTTCGTACTTTACGTTCAAAATGCGAATTGCTGCATCACCATTCGTGGTTGATCGTTTCTTCCTGTCAGACGTTGCACAATTTATATTAACTGAAATTTCGCAATCTGTAGTACAGAGATTCCAAGACGTTGACATTTCTTCTATCCTCTTTTTTATCATTGTCTTTATTTGTTCTTCATAAAAGGCTTTCTTGCTTTCACAGTCCGGTAATGAGTATTTAAGGTTGATAACAATGTCGACAGTATTTAGCGTGTTGGCGTTTGTTTCTGAAAAATAAGCATTTAAATTCGTTTACAAACAAAATGTACATATACAATATATATATATATGTGTATAACACTTTTATTATATAATAAAACTCATCAAAACCTTTGTAAAATAATGGTTGTTTCCTCACTAGCTTTTACACAAGAGATTTCTTGTGGAATTAGTCGGTATTTTATATTTAGTACATAACACGAAACTCGACCAAGTGGACTCTCGGAAAATAAAAAAAATCTAAATTTTAGGTATTTATCTGGGGCAACACTAATCAATAAAATACCAACTTTGTGGATGCTTGTTTTTTAGTTGTTTTTTTTTTTAGCAGGACATACAAACATACAAACACGGACAACTGTCCGCTATTTAATAGAAGTCATAATTGTACTAACGAAAATTACTTCAGGGAAATATTTCTTACACAGTACTTAAATATAATGGCTTTAATTCATTAATTTTTGGAAAATCATTCTTTCAAAGTACTCTCATATGATGAACTTGTGTCAGCTTGGCTTGTACTAACAAAGTTAACAAAATCGTTGGGACAACAGAGTGAACCGTCGGGTTAGGGATGAAAAAACTAAGACTATAGGTTGCAAGAAAAATAGTCATCAGAAAAAGAGGTCCACAAGTCAGCAGTCTTTGCAAAGAAGCTACTGGAATGTGAATCTGTAATAAGGTATCAGTTCACTGGGTATCAAGACAGTGAGTTGATGGAATACATTAGTCAATTCTGAAGAACACATGCGCATAATAGTATTAATAGAAAAGACTGAGACTAGCAATATCACGTCTGTAAGAGAGTGAGGATGCAGTGAAGAAGAAACGATGGGATCAAATCAAATGTTTCTGCACTTTATCAAGAATCATCATATGAGACAGATTCACCAATCCAAATAGGAGAACAATACACCATACATGGTCTGATAGAAGAGATAGAGAATGGCTTCAGTTTGGAGAAAATGTTTAAAGCTATAATTCAATAACTTGAGTTTTATTTCTTCCGCCCGTCACACCAATAATTTCCTGGGTAAGGTTAACACTTTTGTCCAAACTTCCAACTTCTGTACACGTAACGCACCTTCTCTCAACTCCCAACGTACTTCTGCTAATTCAACTTATTTCTTTTCTTCTTCATTCATTTCATTCCACGACCGACCCATTGAATTATGCACACGTGCTAATTAGGTAAGTCGCACGTTTCCCTACAAAAGCAATAAAGAAAACTTATTTTACAAGAAGCAGAAAGCACAATGGATCTATTACATAAACTCCAAGAAAGATTTGATGAGAAAAACCCAAAAGTTTCATGGTCGATTTCTTCCCAAAATCAGAGTTATACATGAGAATAATGAATTGACAGATCTGTTCAGTTACATCAGCTAAAAGATCAACAGTTGAACGAAAACCATTAAAACCATACTAATCAACATGTGCTAACCCTGTGCCATACTAGCTAAGGCTTAGTAAATTTTAACAGATTCTCCTCGAGTTTCCATTCGTCAAAATAAACTAACATTTATAAAAATGACATGTTTATTTTACCACAACTGCACTATTATCGAAATTCCTTAAAATCTTGTACAGTTTTGAAATTTAAAAAAAACTACCGTATATTTAGGTGCATAAGACGACCTTTAAAGTTAAAAAATCATCTTTAAAAATCAATATTTCATAAGATATCAGGTGTTGCAATCTCTAGACTAGACCAAACAAACATGGATTCGTTATTTAGCAGTTGTCTTATACAACCGATATATGATAAATTTATTAAAATTTGCTCCAATTTTGTACCTCGTCTTATCTGACGGTTGTCTTAGACGCCAAAATGTATGGTATATGAAATCAAAACAAGATGGCGATTGAATTTGATCTGATGTCGTGTAATTTCGTTTAATCAGCACAACATTGACACATTTCAAGCGCATTTTTCTCAAATTACATGCGTAATACTAACAGGATTTTTACTAGAAATCATATATCATTTATTAATATTTAGCAAAAACAAAACAACATATAACCATTTTTTATACAGAAATTTTTTCGCGTTCTGCGCTAGCCGCAATTTTTAGCATTTACCCCCAAATTGATATATTTACTTCTATTTAAAATGTGTTATATACAACACACTGAATAAATAATTTAAAACATGTATATATGTCAATAAAACAAAGCAAAACGCATCAATACTTCAAAGCAAATTGTTACAGTACGCTCAAGACAATCACTCCCGTGTTATAATGATGCATACACAACTAGAATGCAAATTAGGATATATGCCGGAATTGCGTATCGCATTAGTAAAAAAATATGCATCGAACATAAGATGCACGATAATTATGGATTAGATAGATTCGTGATCAGTACTCGTTGATTCGTTTTCCGGCGAAAGTTGACCTCGCTTGATTTATTTCGTTCTAGCGTGTGTGGGCGTTCGACGCGTGGCCATTGTCTGTTTACTGAATATATATATATATATATATATATATATATATATATATATATATATATATATATATATATATATATATATATATTAAGCCTGAGGAATCCTAGCGTGGATGAAACGCGGAATATTCTGTGTAGCTTAATCGCCATATATATTTTATAACTTACTACCTAGCTCTACATACGTATCGAGCACTTTTGAAGTAAATACTTTAAGTTTACGCACAAATTTATACTTTCGTATATTAATTTATGCGACTAAACTAAGTAGTTATATATATACATATATGATTGTTGAGCTGGATTAAATCCGACGATATGAAATAAAATGGAGGTGGAAGGACCTGGATACTCAACGTTTCGCCCGATTTATGCGGGCTTCTTCAAGAGGGATGGTCAATGACCATCCCTCTTGAAGAAGCCCGCATAATCTTGAAGAGAGAAAGAGAGAGAGAGAGAGAGAGAAAACAGAGGGATTGTATAGCTCCTTCCTTCCTTGATATTTGTTCAAATTTTTAGAATTATCATAGTCTGGTGTAATTTACATTGTTATTGTATTCGTTCTAAAAGTAAAGCCTTTCTTATCAATAGCTTTTTTATTACTCGTGTCAGCATGATTATAGATGTAGATGTTAGAATGACAAATATTTTACCTAGTATTATGGTATACAACTAATTTAAAAAAATAAACAGTTTAATGTTTTTTGTGAAAATATATGTAACTCTTTATATGATAGCAAAAATAATAGACTAATCTAGATATTTTTTATTAATGTTATATGTGGAGACTTTCATGACTGGAATAAATATTTTTGAAAGAAACTAAAGCGAAAGATATTTTGGTTTTTAAAAAGAACGCGCTTAAAAAAAGACAAAGTAGCTAGATGGAATCAAATATAGATTTATCTTATGCAATTCTATTGTGGTTTTAATTCGAAAATTTGAGACTTCTGTTTTGACATTTGTATGCACCCCATTAAATTCCCCATTAAAAGTTACACTTGATTCACGTAAACAATATTTGGTACAACCATATTAATCTACTAACCTGTTTCCTTTGAACACTGAGATACATCTGTTGATCCTGTTTCCAAGGTCGTTCTATTAACTGGACATTTGATGCATATAATGCTGTTCGTTTCAGTTTTGTAATAACCAATATTGCAGTCTTTACACGAAAGATAGTCTGCTGATGGCTCTTTACCAGCCGGACAATTTGCTAAAAAAAAGGAGAGAAATAAAATAAACTTTATAAATTACAATAGAATTAAGTTAGCAATATAAAAATGTGTCGGACAGCGATATTTTCCTGGGCACATAAGAATTTTGGGGCCTCATTAACATTATAGGTTTTTACCAAGGAACCCACTCAAAGTAAATGATCCGTTTCCAAATTTTATAGGTAATGATTGATAATTTTTTTTTGCATAATTTGGATTACTATTCTCATCTTGGTCGTTATTTTCACAACGTTTCTGCCGATGTAACTTCCAATGCAATTTTTCATATTTGTGAATTTTTATGTCGAAATTGAGAGAACTTATATAGAATTTCAAACTGAATCCTTTATTTAATCCATAGATATAGCTTGTTCTCGTTCCATCAGCAATGACCGGGTAGAAGTGTTAAGTAATTTTGATTTCGTTCTTTGTTTTTATCGCTTATAGTAGGGATTGAGCATTCAACCTCCAAAAGACTTTTATTTGGAACTGATTGATATATAATACTATTATCCGTTACACCATGGGTCCATGTGATTCTCCACTTTAAAAAATGGAATTTCGAACTGAACCCATTATTTCATCCACTTGAACCGCGGAGGTTACATCTTGCAATATGTTTGCACTATAATGGGGTATGATCCCGCACAGTCGCGAGATTCTGTTTATAAACGATGCTGCTAGGAACTGACGAATCGAATTAATTCATGTTCTGCCTACTGAGAACCAGTCACCTCCAGGACTTGTGTAGAACAACTAACTATCGGAAACTGTCTGAAACTAAACATGGCCTACACTTCTAGATGTTATGGGCCCAGCATACCTTTATTTCGATGAATCCGAATCAAAATTCTAATTGTGGCAAGTGAAATTTTTAAGATATCTACGAATTCAAAAGCTAAACAAAGTACTACAAACACAACCTGAAAACAGAAACGACCCCGACTTCATTTAAAAGAACGCAACTGTCTTTGCGGAATTAATACTGTGCTTAGATGACCAAAGTCTATCACTGGTAATGAGAGAAACCATGAACGATGGCTGCAAAGCATGAAACATATTGAGAGAGCATTATTTATCGAAAGGAAACCCCCAAATTATTTCTTTATATACTGAACTGACCTCTCTCCGGAAGCCGAAACCATTACAGATTATATTATAAGAGCCGAGAAGTTGTAAGAATAATATCCAAAATGAGAAGTGTAGATTCAATAACCGAAATCATACACAAAAATGAGACTTTTTTTATCCGACTACTCGACAGATCGGACACCACATTTCATGTCTATGATTTCACGTTATCTCGTACACAAACCGAAACAAATTCATACTCCTATGCATTTATGTGTGTGTGTGTGCATTGATATTCATATTAAAATCCATTTTTTCTATTTATTTAAAAAAATATACAACTTTATTATATATGAGTCCTAGAATTGCGTTCATCTACAAAAGATCTAGCTAATTTGCATATTTTTTAAACATTCATTTTAATTAATTCCCTATTAGTTTTTTTTTCAGTTTTCTTATAGGATGGTCATCATTAGTTAACTATGACTTGTAATTACATTCATGCAGATATTCTACATAAATATTGTGTAAAATTTGCGTAAACAAATTTATTTATTATTATTGTTTACTCGAAATTTTGGTTATAGTAAACACAAACCTTTATATATATATATATATATATATATATATATATATATATATATATATATATATATATATTTGCTTTTAAAAAATCGTTTAAGAACCAAGATAAGAAACAGTTGTCCAAATAATCTGTTCAAATGAACTTTTCACGTTTCAAAGGTTAAAACAATTTGTGGGACTCCATTCAATCCAATATATTCCAATGGAAAGGACAGAGCTATTGTGATAAAGACGTGTACTTTATATAAAAGAACAAAAACGGCTTAAATAATTTAATTAACAGCATACCGAAAATTTTACACACACACTTACAAGATTATTATATATATAGGATTATATATATGTATGTATATATATAAGATTAAACGTCTGTATGTGTATGTATGTATCATATATATATATATACATATATATGTGTGTATATATATACATATATATACATATATATATATGTATATATATATATATATATATATATATATATATATATATATATATATATAAAGATATGAAAACACACAAAGAATAAAGGAAGGTGAAATACAGGCAAACTAATCTTTGTCTGATAAAAATCTGGTTATTGACAGGTGAAAACAGAGGCAAGAATAAAAACGAATCTTGTTGGTTAGCTAGCAAACTTAATACCACACGTATATATATATATATATATATATATATATATATATATATATATATATATATATGATTAGTTTTTTTGGAAAAAGAATTCCAGCAGAGTGCTCAATTAAAAGGAAAATCCAAATTTTAAGAGCGTACTTATATTTTGTGTACAGAAAGTTGTTAGTTGAGACAGGTCATTGGTACCGTCGGTTTCAAGCCCGATAATAAGGCCCGTTTAAGGTATCCTTATCGAGCTCTCTTCAGCCAATATTATCAATAAGATAGACGAATATTGGCTGAAGAGAGCTCGATAAGGATACCTTAAACGGGCCTTATTATCGGGCTTGAAACCGACGGTACCAATGACCTGTCTCAACTAACAACTTTCTGTACACAAAATATATATATATATATATATATATATATATATATATAAATGCGTAGCATCAATTCCATGCATTAAACGCTGAAAATTCTGTGTAGCTTAATTGCCATATATATATTTCATAACTTACTACCTAGCACATATTGAACACTGTTGAAGTAAATACTGAAGATCAATAAATAAAATATTATATCTTCTCATCAGATTTAAGTGGTGCGTAAAATAGTACTACATATATTGTGTGTATTTAGGCAGCATTTTTTTCACTTAAACAAACTTTATTAAAGAAAACAGAAAACTTCTTTTTTATTTTTTTCGATTTTCTTATCTTTTTGGTGTGCAAAATTAAAAATCTTAATGCATGTCCTGTACGCATAATGGACGTTTTCGACCCATTCTGTTTCAATCCAATGCCCTTATTAATGTCAGGAGTTTTTGCATTTTTCAAGTTAAAATTTGTAAAACTAATATTAGAAACAAATGTTCCAACATTTTTAGCATTTCATTTTAGCCAACTGAGCCATATCTTATGATAAGCATTTATACATTTATACATTTCGCATTAAACTATTCTACATATTTGACGTATTGTTTAGTTTAAAAATTGAATATTTATCTCCGTTTCTTTATTAAAATAATTAAAAATATTTTATAAATGTTTACTATTATATTTTTATTTTAATAAGATTTTTCAAATTTGATATTTATTTTTCCTTATTTATTGTAAACATTGGATCTATTTTAGATATATGCAGAGGGATTTTAAAAAATCCCTACGCAAAACTAATTAAAGTAAGTTGAAAAGACAAATATATTTTTGTTTGATTGATGGTCATGTGATTAAATCGTTTGCCTTTAGTATCAATATTTTGTGCCACCGTGGTTTTTAATCTCGCACCGGACAATTGTTTTGGTTTTTTATTATGTTTCACTTATTTCTTACTCGATATCAATCATCATCATAAACTTGAATATTTTGTAATAATTTTAATTATCAAGCGCATGTAAGAATGCTTAAGCGTGGGTACTGTCTGCAGAATAATAACTTAAAAATGTTTATGCAATGTTCACGACTTCACTCGTTGGAACACTCTAAACTTGTATATTTTGTAATAAAAAATAGGTAAAAATTATTTAATATGTGTTCTTAACTTTTAATCTTGGCTATAAACTTATGAATATCAATGAAATATTTTTCATACTTGAATTCGGTTTTTAATAATTCCATTCAATATTCATTCATTCTCGTGACAATTGCTTGTCTAGGGTAAAGACTTAGCAAATGAATCAAAAGGTGGCTTCGTGACTGGGTTCGAATCTCATAACCGGCAGGAATTATCACCCCTACACGTATGATTGCGTAAGCAGGAAACACTAATGTCTGTAGATATAAAGAATAATTATTGTTTAACTATAATGTTCAAGCCCCTTTAAAATACTGTCGGTGGAATAATAACTAAAAGGCAGTTAACTAGCGTTTATCTAAGTTGACGATTTTTGCTTGTTCGAATAGGGAAAGAACATATGACACCAATTTCATTTTTTAAAAACAAAAAAATATTTTCATTCAGATTTATCGATTTTTATATTTAATCCGATCGCCAGTTTCTCCTGCTATGATATATGTTAATATCATAGAGGAAGTTGGAAAAGATATATCTCTGTCAGTTACTAGTTCTCTTACTTCCATTCGAATCACCGGATTCAAATAATTCATAGGGTACATCATTATCGCTTTACTACATGTTTTTAATAAACTGTATAATTTCCATGGAGCATGCTTATTAGAATTGAAATAAAAATTAAAATAAATTGTGGAGTTTCTATACTTACGTATAAGGCAGTCAGTTTTACTGGTAGAAGCAGTTCCAAATGTTGTAAAGATTCCTGTACAAGCGATGCATGGATAATCCCCCCTGTTTGCTTGGTAGGTTCCCTTAGGGCAGACTATGCATGCACTCTTAGAATTATCAAATTTATAGCCAGGTGGACAGTTCACTAGAACAAATAAACAAATGAAATTTGAAATTGAAAATAGCAAAAAAAGAATGAAAAATCCATCTTAATGTTTATATCTATCTAGATATGGATTGCTTTGATATTCTGGATTGTGAATGGCTTGGATTAGTAGCTGCGACATAGATATGGACAAAAATGTGTTTATTTATTACTGAAGACAGGAAATTTAACTTAGAGAGTTTTTCTTTTCATAACACTGACCCATTGATGGTAAGGCGTGTTTGGAGTCAATTAATTGCAAGATAGCAGAGTGACCACAGGTTGACAGATGTTATCTCAAATCTTGAAAGAAATGTGCCTGAATATAAATATTGATAGTGACTTCTCAAACTTTCTTCAAGCAACACAACAGCAAGCAGAGATAGTTCATTCACAACGATTGCCAGGATTCAACATCCTCATGTGGGGCGCAATCTACATCCATATGTGACACAGTTTGATCATCGATTTAGTGGGCAACGGCTTAACATCTGTGAGAAATATGATACCGGCTAATTAACCACCTCTAAGTAAAACCACAAAACGAGAGTTCGCCCCATGGATGATGGATGACATGCTGGGAGTTTATTTAAAGTGAAACTGATTTTTACATAGCTAGCCTCACTCTCTCATCCAAACAAGTCTGATTCAGTGACAATACAATGTCGAGACAGTTTGTGATCAGGTGGGAGGCAGGAGCTGCCAGAAGTGTCATCGTCCGATTTACATACAATACCATCTGGTACTGGCCGGTCTCAACGTTGCTTAACTTTGGCAGTCTAATAAGAACTGGGGTGTCAATGTGATTTTGTCATATCTGAACCAATATATGTTCCGTCTGCCTGCTTCCCACCGGACTACAACTTGGATGTGTTCAAGTCCAATGTTAACAAATTCCTAATGAACCGCCCCCTTAAGTAAACACTTCATCAAATCTCCACACTAACGTAATGTACTTGCAATAACCCTTATCCCTGAGTGGTTTCCGGGCCTTGATAAGTGGTGATCACTGTGTAAAAAAAAAATAATTTGCTTTCGTGGCATTCGAATGAGTTTACACTTATATCTCTGCGAGCCAACATTTTGTAGAAGGTGAAACTAATACTTAAAATTAGAAACTTTGTATTCTTCATATTAACTCTAAGACGTTAATTCTCCATTTTATTTACCATTTTTATTTATTTGTTTAATGCAAGATAAAAAAATAAAATAAAAAAATAATGCAAGATAAAAAATAAAATAAAAAATAATGCGAGATAAAAAATAAAATAAAAAATAATGCAAGATAAAAAATAAAATAAAAAATAATGCAAGATAAAAAAATAATGCAAGATAAAAAATAATGCAAGATAAAAAAATAATGCAAGATAAAAAAATAATGCAAGATAAAAAATAATGCAAGATAAAAAAATAATGCAAGATAAAAAATAAAATAAAAATAATGCAAGATAAAAAATAATGCAAGATAAAAAATAATGCAATAATGCAAGATAAAAAATAAAAAAATAATGCAACATAAAAAAGAAAATAAAAAATAATGCAAGATAAAAAGAAAATAAGAAATAATGCAAGATAAAAAAAAATAAAAAAAAAATAATGCAAGATAAAAAAATAATGCAAGATAAAAAAGAAAATAAAAAAATAATGCAAGATAAAAAAGAAAATAAAAAAAATAATGCAAGATAAAAAATAATTCACGATAAAAAATAAAAAAAAATTATGCAAGATAAAAAAGTAATTCAAGATAAAAAATAAAAAAATAATGCAAGATAAAAAAATACTTCAAGATAAAAAATAAAAAAAAATTATGCAAGAAAAAAAATAAAAAAAATAATGCAAGATAAAAAAATTATGCAAGATAAAAAATAAAATAAAAAAAATAATTCAAGATAAAAAATAAAAAAAAATAATGCAAGATAAAAAGGGAATATAAATGGACATATACGATACAAATATAAAAACTAAAAATACGAAAACACAAAATAACTCAGAAAAAATCTATTAGCAATATAACAGGTTACAAATACAAAAATATACATACGAAATAAGTATTTAAATATTTGTTTAAAATAGATTCCCGCACTTTTTAAATATATTAATTTATTGATCTTTAGGACAATATAAGGAAAGAGTTACGAGGCAACCAAAGGCAAACCTAAGGCACACTTTCTACTTCCCTTTGTTAGATTTTAAAAGATTAAAGAACCTACATCCCTGCCATAGAGAATTTTGAACTGAACCGTTTATTTAACTGAATATTTGAAAATGGTATAATTAGCACAACTTAAGAAAGTGTCTGTCTTAAGTTTGCTAGACTAATATTTTCTTTAATAACCTTTATTGAAATGTATGTTTCTCTTCGAGACTGAAGATATTACAAAACGATCAATAATTATCAAGACAAGGGGAGGTAACTTCAAACAAATAGAAATTCAATTATTCAAACAATTGAAAGAAATAATAACACAAAATAATCTAATTGGTTATCCTTACCTTCCGTACAATTATTAGCACTTATACTGCCTGTTGAAGTTGTTGTGTAGGCTGAATTTGGGCAACTTATACAGTTAGTATTCCCCACTGAATCCTTGTATTTTCCTTTTTCACAAGGGAGACATGAAGATGCACTTGCGTTGTAATAGCCGGCTTGACAATTCACTGCAAATGAAAAGTTTAGAGTTTTTATTACATACTAGTCTACCCGTTAGCCCTTATAGGGTAATATGAAAAATGTTCAAAATAAAAAGTGATTTGGAGATTATATAGTATTTTATTGTCTTGAGAAAACTTCTTTTTTTTAAGTGATGAGTGAAAAAATAAAACTGAAGAAGCCCCCAGAACACTGCTGCAAGCACTAATTAAAATTAAGGACGCCCTACTAAAAGTACTACTGAAACCAAGTTTCTACCTCTCCCCTGCTTGAAGAGAAAATATTTTTAAAGTAAGGCCTGAAAATAATCAACCGCCAGAATCCACTCGAAGGCTACTAAAAGTAGTAAAGATGGTTATACATATGATTATAGTTATATATTGTATTGCTATCTTTTAATCAGTTTTTTTAAATCAATGGTGTTAAATTATTAATATATTTATTCGTAAGGAAAACACGTTAAAATAAGTTAAAACAAAAAATATTGTTGACCATGTGTATGCTTTGAATAGCAGTAGTGGCTTTTAATATCGGACTTAAGACAGGGCAGCCATTAAATAGGTAAGTAGACGAATTTTTTGAAACCGGAAGTCAGAAACCGGACAGACGATTTAAACGGCCAAGAAAGCAAGCTGATCTGAGTTTTATAATTATATAGATATTATCATTACATTTTTTACAGATATCATTATATACGTTAACATCTCTCTCTCTCTCTCTCCACACACACACACACACACACACACACACACACACACACACACACACACACACACACACACACAGCATATTTCAGAAAGCATATATCATAAGGCATATATCATAAAGCTTATGTCAGAAGGCATATATCATACAGCATATATTAGAGAGCACATATCAGAAAGGATATATCATAAAGCATATATCAGAAAGCAGATATCATAAAGCATATATCATAAAGCATATATCACGACGCATATATCATGAACAATATATCAGAAAGCATATATCAGAAAGAATATATCAGAAAGCATATAATCTGTAGCATATATTTTGATATATGCTTTATGATGTATGCTTTCTGATATATGCTTTCTTATATATGCTTTATGATATATGCTTTCTTATATATGCTTTATGATATATGCTTTCTGATATATGCTTTATGATATATGCTTTCTAATATATTCTTCCTGATATATGCTTTCAATATATGTTTTCTGATATATTATTTCTGATATATGCTTCATGATATATTATTTCTAACTATGCTTTCTGACATATGCTTTATGATATATGCTTTATGATATATGCTTTATAATATATGCTTTAAATTATACGCTTTCTTATACGTGCTTTATCATATATGCTTTCTGATATATGCTTTCTGATATATTCATTCTGATATATGCTTTATGATATATGCTTTATGATATATGCTTTATGATATGAGCTTTCTGATATATTCTTTCTGATATATGCTTTCTTATATATCCTTTCTGATATATGCTTTATGATATATGTTTTCTGATACATGCTTTTATATAGTCTCTGTGATATATGCTGTAATATATATTTTTCTTATATATGCTATATGATATATGCTTTATGATGTATGCTTTCTGGTATATGCTTTATGATATATGCTTTATGAGATATGCTTTATGATATATGCTTTATGATATTCTTTCTGATATATGCTTTCTAATATATGCTTTGTGATATATACTTTCTGATATATGCTTTATGATATATGCTTTATGGTACATGCTTTCTGATATATTCTTCATGACATATGCTTTCTGATATATGCTTTATGACTTATATTTTCTGATATATGCTTTATAATATATGCTTTATGATATATGCTTTCTGACATATGCTTTATGATATATGCTTTCTGCTATATGCTTTCTCATATATTCTATCTGATTTATGCTTTCTAATATATGCTTTCTGATATATGCTTTCTGATATATGCTTTCTTATATAAGCTTTATGATATATGCTTTCTGACATATGCCTTATGATATATGCCTTATTATATATGCTCCTGATATATGCTTTATAATATATGCTTTATGATATTCTTTATAATATATGCTTTCTGATATATTCTTTCTAATATATGCTTTATTATATATGCTTCATGATATATGCTTTCTGAAATACGCTTTATGATATATGCTTAATGATATATGTTTTATGATATATGCTTTATGATATATGTTTTCTCATATATGCTTTATGATATATGCTTTCTGATATATTCTTTATGGCATATGCTTTATGATACATTCTTTCTGATATATGCTTTTTTACATATGCTGGTCGATTTATGCTTTCTGACATATGATTTATGATATGTGCTTTCTGACATATGCTTTCTAATATATGCTTTATTATACATGCTTTCTAATATATGCTTTATGATACATGCTTTCTGACGTATGATTTCTGATATATGCTTAATGATATATGCTTTATAATATATGCTTTATGATATATGCTTTCTTATATATGCTTTATGATATATGCTTTCTTATATATGCTTTCTGATAAATTCTTTCTTATACATGCTTCATGATATATGCTTTATGTGATCTGCTTTCTGTTATATAGTCTTTATGATATATACTTTCTGATATATGCTTCATGAGATATGCTCTCTGACATATACTTTTTAATATATTCTTTCTGATATATGCTTTCTGATATATGCTTACGTACATATTCTTTCTGATATATGTTTTATGACATATGCTTTCTGATATATGCTTCATAATATATTCTTTCTGATATATGCGTTAAGATATATGATTTCGTGTATATTCTTCATGACATATGCTGTACGATATATGCTTACTGACATATTCTTTATGATATATGCTTACTGACATATGCTTTCTGATATATGCTTTATGATATATGCTTTCTTATATATTCTTTCTGATATATAGTTTCTAATATATGCTTTATGATATATGCATTCTGATATATGCTTTATGATATATGCTTTCTAACATATGCTTTATGATATATGCTTTATGATATATGCTTTATAATATATGCTTTATAATATATGCTTTCTGATACATGCTTTATCATACAGGCTTTCTGATATATGCTTTCTGATATATTCATTTTGATATATGCTTTCTGATATATGTTTTATGGTACATGCTTTATGATATATATGCTTTATTATAGATGCTTTATGATATATTCTTTCTGATATATGCTTTCTGATATATGCTTTCTGATATATGCTTTATGATATATGCTTTATGATACATGCTTTATTATATATGCTTTATGATATGTACTTCATTATATATGCTGTCTGGTATATGCTTTATGATATATGCTTCGTGATATATATTTTATGATATATGCTTTCTGATATATGATTTCTTATATATGCTTTCTAATATATGCTTTCTGATACATGCTGTATGATATATACTTTATGATATATGCTTTATTATATTTGCTGTATGATATATGCTTTAGGATATATGCATTATGATATATGCTTTATGATATTCTTTCTGATATATATTTCTGATATATTCTTTCTGATATATGCTTTATGATATATTCTTTCTGATATAAACTTTATGATACATGCTTTATTATATTCTTTATTATATATGATTTCTGATAGATGCTTTTTGATATATGCTTTATAATATATGCTTCATGATATATGCTTTATGATACATGCTTTATGATATATGCTTTATGATATATGCTGTATGATATTCTTTCTGATACATGCTTTCGTATATATGCTTTCTGCTATATGCTTTCTGATATATGCTTTCGGATATATGCTTTATGATATGTGCCTTATGGTATATGCTTTATGATATTCTTTCTGATATATGCTTTCTAATATATGCTGTATGATATATGCTTTATGGTATAAGCTTTATGATATATGCTTCATGCTATATGCTTTATGATATATGCTGTATGATATTCTTTCTGATATATGCTTTCTGACATATGCTTTATGATATATTTTTCTGATATATGCTTTATGATATTCTTTCTTATATATGCTTTCTGACATATGCTTTCTGATATATACTTTATGATATAGTCTTTCTGATATATGCTTTCTGATATATGCTTTATTTTATATGCTTTCTGATATACGCTTTATGATATATGCTTCATAATATATGCTTTCTGATACATGCTTTCTGATATATTCTTTCTGATATATGCTTTAAGATATATGATTTCTTGTATATTCTTCATGACATATGCTGTACGATATATGCTTACTGACATATGATATATGCTCTCTAATATATGCTTTATGATATTGTCTTTCTGATATATGCTTTATGATATATGCTTTATTATATATCCTTTATGATAGAGACAAACGGATTCTTTCCGAATTTTTGTCTCCACATAAATTCACTAAAATAACTGTCAAGCAGATCGCGGTTGGTTCCACCCTCCTTTTTATTTTGTTGTTTCGTCTCCTTCCACATCCTCTCCACATGATTTGTTTTTTTTGTTTATTTTACATAGGTTTTACAACTTATGAAGGCCCGAAGGCCACTCAGGGATAAGGATTATTGCGTGTACAGTAATCAATGGGATAGTATTGCAGTAATCATTAGTAATGGGTGTTTAGATAGAGTGTCTTATTTAAGGGGTCGGTTTGTCAGGAGTTTGTTTATGTTGTACTTGAAGACGTCCAAGTTGTAGTCAGGTTGGAAACAGGCAAGTAGCAGAGATTTCCACTGGCGTGCAGTTCTGAGAAAGAAGCTTTGCTTATGGAATCTACGTTTGGATTTAGGTAGAGATAAAGTGTGGGGAAATTTATTGACAGTAGTTTCAGCCAGACGGGTGTTTCTCATGAAAGATTGGCGAGGTGGGACAAGGGATTGGAGCTCAGACGAGCACCTGCCATGGAAATAACGATAAAACAAAAACAGGCTCGCAACGTATCTTCTGTGGGAGAGAGGTTGCAGGGAAGAGAAAAGGGAATCCCCCACGTAACCACGAAATCTATTTTGAACTCTGTCAAGGCAGGATAGGCTGTTTTTAGCAACTCCTGTCCAGATGTGGCAGCAGTACTCCATCCTTGGACGTATTTGGCTTTTATACAGATAGAGAATTGCATCAGTAGTGAGATATCTTCTGGAGCGGTAGAAAGATCCCACCATCTTCCCAGCGTCCCTGGCAACAGATTTGATGTACGTGTTCAATATCAGATCAGGAGTAAAGGTCAAACCCAGAAGCTTGTCAAAACATTGAGCCTCCCCAAGACGAGAGCCATCCATTTCAATTGATGCCAGATGGGGATCAGAGCGTTGATGATGTAAAGATAGAAGCTTGGTTTTGGATGAATTAAAAGTGACCAGCCACCTCTTCCCCCATTGTACCACATGCTCAAGATCAGAGGAGAGAGAATTAGAGAGAACTTTATCATTTACGGCCTTTGATGTTTTGCCATAGATGGTCGTGTCATCAGCATAGCCCTAGTTATAGGGTCTACGAAATGAAGACTGTGGTTAACCGTAAGATGTCCGTACCCTTCTGATCTTACTTTGCAGTCTGCTTTCCAGCAATCAGAAACCATCGTGGTCCTCGGCAGTATGTACTTTTTATTAACAAAAGAAAGCTTTCTGATTTACGGTTTGTGATTGTGACAAGAAAACCCTCCATCTCAGTAGAGTCGTATTCTCCAAAGACCCAGAGCGGTTGGACGGACCCTCCCGACATAATGTTTTCGTTTGTTGAAAAAGGATTCATAAACTTCCACTGTGTGCCATGGGCCTCCGATCTGCCGAGAATTTCTAAGGAAATAGTCTTGACAATTATCCCTCAGAAAGTCTTTCCAATCAGTGAGAGTGTGATCTGACCCGATATCGCACTCTCGCCGTAGATTTTTGTGCGTTGCCATTTCGAACGGCCACAAATATATGAATCGTATAACCGTAGGTAACAGGAGATGGGACGTCTCGAAAAAGGTGCCATTGCGCAAGTACGTCCATTGTCTGCAGTGGTTATTAGTGCACCTCCAGCCGAAACCATCGTTTACGTTTCGTTTCTTCATGATGCATTTTTCGCCGACATGTTTTGCATCTTTTCTCCATTACTAGCAGTTGGTTTTTCCTGGCAGAAAACAAGAACGTTTTCTGTGGATTTACAAATCATTTTCAGCCTAGACTGATTCATTTTCTTTGTTTTTTTTTATTTATTAAATTTTTGTTTATTTGTTTGTTTTTGATTGAATAAACACAATGAAAGCTTACCCTTTCTTAACCTTTTCCGTGAAAAAACTTTTCTTTTCTTTCTTTCTTTCTTTCTTTCTTTTCTTTCCAGTTTTTAACGTCTGCTAATTGGCGTCTCTCTTTTTACTCGCTCGTTATAATCTTGCGTTTCCGTTTTTTCGCTGGACGGTGCCGAACGCGACTCACGGAAAAACGGGCACTAAAGGGCAGAAGCAACATAAATAAGACAACATGGTGGCATATGTACAACAGTGTGTATTTTATTTTACTTCAGTCGAAGTTCTCAGAAATCAAGAGGCCACACTTTTTGGAACTAACACTTGATTTCTATATGAGATACATAGATATTCGAATATTCTATTAAAGTTCTTTACCTCTCAAACGCTGAATTAGTAAAGAATTCGAGAACATAATAATAATAGATGCTGTATGATATATGCTTTATTATATATGCTTTATTATATATGCTTTCTGATACATGCTTTATGATATTATTTCTGATATATGCTTTCTGCTATATGCTTTCTGATATATGCTTTCGGATATATGCTTTATGATATATGCCTTATGATATATGCTTCATGGTATATGCTTTATGATATATGCTTTATGATATATGCTGTATGATATTCTTTCTGATATATGCTTTCTGACATTGGCTTTATGATATATGTTTTCTGATATATGCTTTATGATATTCTTTCTTATATATGCTTTCTGGAATAAGCTTTCTGATATATGCTTTATGATATATGCTTTCTGATGTATGCTTCTGATATATGCTTTATGATATATGCTTTATTATATATGCTTCATAATATATGCTTTATGATATTCTTTCTGATATATGCTTTCTAATATATGCTGTATGATATTCTTTCTTATATATGCTTTCTTACATAAGCTTTCTGATATATGCTTTCTGATATATGCTTTATGATATATGCTTTCTGATACATACTTTCTGATATATGCTTTATGATATATGCTTTATGATATATGCTTTATGATATATCCTTTATGATAGAGACAAACGGATTCTTTCCGAATTTTTGTCTCCACATAAATTCACTAAAATAACTGTCAAGCAGATCGCGGTTGGTTCCACCCTCCTTTTTATTTTGTTGTTTCGTCTCCTTCCACATCCTCTCCACATGATTTGTTTTTTTTTGTTTTTTTTACATAGGTTTTACAACTTATGAAGGCCCGAAGGCCACTCATGGATAAGGATTATTGCGTGTACAGTAATCAATGAGATAGTATTGTTGTAGTAATCATTAGTAATGGGTGTTTAGATAGAGTGTCTTATTTTAGGGGTCGGTTTGTCAGGAGTTTGTTTATGTTGTACTTGAAGACGTCCAAGTTGTAGTCAGGTTGGAAACAGGTAAGCAGCAGAGATTTCCACTGGCGTGCAGTTCTGAGAAAGAAGCTTTGCTTATGGAATCTACGTTTGGATTTAGGCACAGATAAAGAGTGGGGAAATTTATTGACAGTAGTTTCAGCCAGACGGGTGTTTCTCATGAAAGATTGGCGAGGGGGACGAGGGATTGGAGCTCAGACGAACACCTGCCATGGAAATAACGATAAAACAAAGACAGACTCGCAACGTCTCTCCTGTGGGAGAGAGATTGCAGGGAAGAGAAAAGGGCATCCCCCACTAAACCACGAAATCTATTTTCTTTTATTTATTTATTTATTTCTTTTTTTTCCCGGTTTTTAACGTCTGCTAATTGGCGTCTCTCTTTTTACTCGCTCGTTATAATCTTGCGTTTCCGTTTTTTCGCCGGACGTTGCCGGGCGTTGCCGAGCGCGACTCACGGAAAAACGGGCACTAAAGTGCAGAAGCAACATAAATAAGACAACATGGTTGCATATGTACAACAGTGTGTATTTTATTTTACTTCAGTCGAAGTTCTCAGAAATCAAGAGGCCACACTTTTTGGAACTAACACTTGATTTCTATATGAGATACATAGATATTCGAATATTCTATTAAAGTTCTTTACCTCTCAAACGCTGAATTAGTAAAGAATTCGAGAACATAATTTCCCTCTCCACAGGCAATCATTCAAATATGTTATAGCATACCTTTCTTAAGGTCTCTTGCATTTACTGGATTCCAGGACAAGAATCCATCTATTCTGGTGGAGTATCCAGCTTTGTGCTGTTACTTGAGGTAACATCAATTGGAAGAAGGTGCCCCATTCCTCGTAAAAGCCAATGTTGGCTAGCCATACTGAAGAGATCTTACTTAAGCAACGAATACAAAATGTGATTTTGAATATTTGGTCGGTGTTTACTTGCAGAGAAAAGTATCTTCATGCCAGGTTGTACTGAAAAACCCCTGAACAACTGTACCTTAGACACTCGAAGATATTGTCTAGTAGGCATTCAAGTTCTCCCCAGCATTACTAGAAGTACAAAATAGTTATAGAAAAATTACTCATCCTTGGTCGCAGGCTCCTCTATACAAATTTTTTAGAAGCATCGCACTTTTTAGCTTTGTTTTGTATGAAGTCCATACGTTTTCCTTTTAAGGTTTATTACAATCAATTTCGTTATCTTACACTTTCTTTTTGATATGCCTTGTTTAAATTGTTTATGGGATTGAATTATAAGATTGATATATTACATGTGCTGAACACGGCATTCATTAGTTCATCTGGAGTATTATTCTCGACAGCATGCCGTTTGCTCATCTAGTTCAAGCATGCTTTGTTAATAAACTTGTGCACCTTTAATATGTAAATCATGTTTCCCTCATTTTATCAACTACCCTTGCTTCCAAGTAGGAACTATTCTTAAAATAGTTTTAATTCACTAAATGTGAATTGTGTTATGTTGTTTGACACAATACAGTTAACGACCCGAACTGCGTAAGCAATTAATTAAAAAAAAACTCATGTTTATTTTCATTATTTTTTTTTTTTAGATTTTAATATTTCCGGCTATTCCGAGAAACTGTCCACCACTAATTAGATAATACCAATCATGTGGATCTTAGACCACGATCGGTCACTTTTTGTCCAGAGTCTGAACTTTATAGAAAGTGTCTTTACATCGTTTCATCACATTTCAATGTTTTGTTCATACTTATCTAATATACATAATTTCCAAAATAATATCCAATTCTAATCAATCAATGATGGTTGGAAGAGCGATATGACATCTTATCAGGACCTTATTTTTTATTCACCAAAAATCGTGTCATCCTTTGTTCAGATTTAAGCATAGATTTAATCATAATAATTCTATATATTATCTGCACAGTTTTATTAGTATGAAATCAATTAAATAATACTTACAGACATTGCAAACTGTTCTATCTGCGTTGGCAAGGAAATGAGTTGGACATTTAGAACACAGGTTGGCACCAGATGTTGGTTTGAAGTAACCAACTTTGCAAAGTATACAATTTTCTTGCCCTTCATATCCGGCGTCACATGACACTGTAAAATATAAAAACATATATCAATTCGATTTGCGATGCTTCATTAGAAATATACTTCATTTGCTTAGCAAGCCAGCATTGGTCGTGTATCATTTGTGAAGATAAAAGCAATTGCTAACAAAAATGCTAAAAAAATTCATCAAATTATAAAAAACATGGAGAACTTAAAGGTTTTATGTTGGAGTTTTGAAAGCAATAACAAAAAAACAGCATAGTCAAGACTCAGAAACAGCATTGAGAAAATAGGAAGAAAATAAATTTTTCAAGACTCTTAGAAAAGTTCTCAAGGAAAACTGACCAAAGGGTAATTCCATTTCAAATCATCTAGATACTTAATTATCTAGATTTTAAACCGATATCTAAAGATTTTGTTATAACTTTCACCTCAGATAGACATCATAAAAACTAAGAATATTTAATAGTGTGGTACCAAATCGATGTCTGTTGTGTAAAGGGGTTTACATAATGGAGAAGCAATATATAACGGGGTACACAGCGACGTTATATAATAATAGAAGACACACATTACTTTGCGGTTGAAATGATGACGAAAACATGAAGACATTTATTCCAGTTGGTGATGAGAATGGTGGGAATGATCAGGTATTTAATGCCACGTAAGGTTCCTACATTTTGTTCTCCACTCTCTGCCTCGCTTCTGAACGGGGCTTAGGCTAACTCTGACTGTTCTGAACTCAGCACTGAACTCATCTCACTGTAACTCATTTCGAACCCTAACTTAACTGAATATATTGGATCTATCTTTCTTTGTGACGTCAGACATGCTGAAACATGTGAATGTTTTTCACATAGATTTTGCATATTACATATGACTCCAACACGTTTTTGACAACACAAAGCCATTCTTTAATTTACATATCTGATTCTTCCTCTGACTTAACTAGTTGTATAGTTATTTCTAATATAACGGACAATCCTCTACATTCTTAGCATCGCATCTAAATAGCAATATGTATTCTTTTTAACTTTTGATCACTGAGTTCGATTCTTGCAATTTTCTTTAATAAATATTATTTTCGATCCTATTTACTTTGTTTCTCTAATTACCGGGATTTTTCCTCTTCCATATACAACAAGAAATCTTGACAATTTTTGCATTTAATTCCAAGCGGTTTCTGATTCAGAGCATTTTTTGTTTTGAGTAAATGACGTGATATTGCTCCCAGTTGACATTTTACTGATTACATTTTCTTGAATATTTTCTGTTTATAACATGATATGATACCAACAATTCATTCAAGTAATTTTTTGTATCCAAAAAATAAAAAGATAGTACCAGATTTGTCCCAAATTATGGCCTTCTTTGTGATTTTATCAGATTTGGAAAATTTTCACATGTACACCAATATAGGAAAAATAGATGTGCTTGTTGTTGTAGCAGAAAATGCTCTAAATTGGCAACCGCTTGGAGTTACATTAAATTTCATGATTTCTTAGTTTTATGATGTCCATCTATGGTGGAAGTTACAACAAAATCTGAGGATATTTTTCAAGCACTGCGTGATTTGACATGGAAGTATCCCAAGATAACTTTTTTCTTAAGATTCCATAATCAACTTAATTGAAGAATTTTGATACATACACGAAAAAGAGGTTACATTTGCAGCATATTTTCTTTGGGTTTTTTTTCTGGTTCCTGAAAATGTTCTGTTTGTAATTTTTGGTCGGTTGTGGAGTGTCGTTCATTTTTTTTTTTAATTTTTTCTTGTTAAGTTGCATTATTTAACGACATATCAACCCTTGTAATTTATTAAATGATAACTCGCTTGTGTTATATACATATTATGTGTAAACAAATTCGTTGTTATTTTGTAGTCATACTTTAAATATGCTTTTATATATTTTAAATACCTGTCTATTGCTTTAAGGCATGATATTATATTGGTAATTTGAGTAGTTTCAAGTAGTTTCCTCATTTTGTTTCTATTATAGTATTTGCATCTTATACACTGTTAAGTTAATATGTGTTTTACAGTTTGGTATGGCGTTTACATTGATTTTTCTTTTTGTTTAAGCAACTGTCAATTTTGATATATGTGTCCTATGGGAGTTGAATAGAATCACAATCTTTTGACAGCAACAAATGACTAGTAAATTTCATAACAGAAATATTGTTGACACCTCACTAGTCACTGTAGCGCTTTCACTTTTCTTTCTGTTGTTGGCAACAATTGTAATAGTAGTTGTCAGGAGTTCTATTTCTTTAGTAAAGTCGTAAATCTGTGTCTTTCTTTTGTGTAGCAGCAGTTGTAATAGTTATGTTTCGTTGTAGTAATAACAACGACACATATTCGTTTTAACATTTTTAAAAAATTCTTTACAATTTTATCAGTATACAGTAATATTGCAAATTTCTATAGTTTACCTTTGGGTGTGTATGGGAAAGGATTCTTGAAAAAACGTCTGTCCTGTCTTACAGACAAACGCTGAGAGAATGTACACGTTTCAGTCTGAACTTTCTAGTTTCTTATGTCATTTCATTGAACAAGTAAACTTTATTTTTAACTTAATTCTTAAGTGAAAATTTTCTCTTTAACTATCTTATTTTAAAGTAGAAATTTCCTTTCTAGATAACTAACACATTCTACATAGGTGCATAGTAGCTGAGATAAAGTTATTTCTATTTATCTTTTCCCCCATTTGCTTTGGTTAAGTTTGATTGTGTGAAGTTTACTATTTGTTTTTTTAAAGAAATATTGCCATTTCCGTTGAATAATATTGTTTATTTTTTCATACATCTGCGTAAGAGATCTTTCATTTTGAGCAGATTATATGGATAAATCTGCTTGCTCGGTTTCACAAATTTCACCACGTGGTTCACAACTCATTAGGGTACTATTTCTTGATTATTGGATAATGAATATAAGCTGTTGATTCCCAAGTATTTTTGTTTATCATTTATAGAACACAAAAGCATATTGGCATTATTGTCTGGAAGAACAGATTAGTATTAGTGTTTTCAAGAATATATCGGAATTATTGCCAGAAATAATGTATTGGCACCAGTGTTTGTAAGAAGATATTGATATTAATGTCTAAAAGAACATATTGACATTAGTGTCTGCAAGAAGATATTGGAATTATTACTGGCATTATTGTCTAAGAAAAGCAGATTAGTATTAGTGTTAATATATAAAATTAAAAACTAAATTTGAACAGTAGATTTAAAAAATAAAAATAATAAAAAACTAATAAATAAGGTGAAAAAAATTGCAAACAAAAAATAGAAAGACATACCAGGAAATCAAAGTTCTTAATTTTTTAGATGAGGATTGATTGTTTAGATTGCTTGTATTGATTGGATATTGTTCTCATCTTGAGTGCAATAATCCGATCACTACAAGTAATATACCAGGAAATCCTCACAAAATGTTTAAGTACATCACATATAATATAGGTGTGATAGTAGTTTGACAGATCTCTGGTTTAATGTTTGTTTCTATGTAATTGCTGAATGGAAATTCTTTTTATGTGTCTAATTAGAGAAAATTTCCAAAATCCGTTGTAATAATTTATAGATTATGAAAATTTAATGGTTAATATTTTGTTTTGATAGGTTGTGAACAAACAAACAAATTCGACTTGACCGAAAGCATAACCTTCTTAGCAGAGATAAAAATACGATTTTCTCTTCAGTAGAAAAAAAAAACGATAGAAAAAAATCGAAGGTAAAAATACTCACATTGACAATCACTTTTTTTGATAGTTCCTTCACGATATGTGTATGTATTGTTCGGACATTCTTCACAGCTGTATTGACTCATTGCTGGTTGGTAGGTATTATTTGCGCATGGCATACAATCGTTATCCTTGATAAACGTACCTTCTGGGCAAATTCCTGTTAGAAAAAGAAGGTCGGAGATTACCTCGGCCGAAAGATTGTTTAAATAACGACCATGATGAGAATAGCAATCCAAATTATCACTTCTATTCTAAAAAGTAATTAAATAAGTCCGAAAAGGCCTATAAATAGGTTGAATATTTTTGTTATTCCAATAGTTAACACTATATTTGATTAATAACAACAACAACAAGATGCAATCTATGTATAATCTGCACTGAGGATTGAACTTTCAACTTCCAGAAGAGTGTCAATTACAACGGAATTTTACCAAGGATCTATTCGATCCTCAGTGCAGACTATGCTTAGAATACAATTGTGAATTACTAAAACTTTCGCCCAATCATGGCTGACATAACAATAGTATGCTACACCTGTGGATTGAATAAATGGTTCTGTTTTCAATTTTGTGCAAATTCCTGAGTTCGACAGAAAGATTCCCGAATTCGACAAAACACACCTGAAGAAGGTCAGAGGTTATATTGACTTAAACATTGTGAAAATATCATTCAAGATGATAATAAAAGTATGAAAAATCCCAATAATACAGATTTGTTGTACTATTACACCTGTGGAATTAAATAAAAATGCAAAGTACATTAGTTTATCACAATTGTTTTTAGAGAAGCCTAAGGAACGTTTGTTTGGAATCTTACGGATTAAAAGGGCTGCTTTAAACTAAGATGAAAACAATTTTTAAATTATTACGGCAGTTGTATCAAGCCTAATAAAATAGTTTCTCTTTCGAAGCCTTTGTTTCTGATTGCATCGCTTAAAAAGTACAGAAATAAACGGGTTGATTATTGTTGAGGGCGACACAAAGGCTTCTTTCTCATTGAGTACTACTACTATCTAGGGAAAAGTACCATTCTCTTTTCCCCCATTTACCTTTAATCATCGCCATTTACCTTTAATCATTACCATTTACCTTTAATCATTACCACTAAATGTTTAGGAATAAGGCATTTTTGTGTCAATCAAGGATTGGCCCCGATCTTCAACCTCATTAGCAAAGATTATTTATTAGTAAAACCAAAAAGAATCTTTATATGGGGACTTTGTAATTGTGTAATTGTTGTTTCTTAAAACATTTCTACTGAAATGTATGTAATTTTTTCTGTTGCCTCTCATCGTTGTCTCTCTCTCTCTCTCCAAAAATATTAAGCTCACATTAGCGAAGTGTATTTGTTTAACTGTGTAATGAGTTTATTTTTGCATATCATTTTTATATGTAACGAGTTTGTATATCATTTTTCATATGTAACGAGTTTGTATATCATTTTCCATATGTAACGAGTTGTATATCATTTGTCATATGTAACGAGTTGTATATCATTTTTTATATGTAACGAGTTGTATATCATTTTTCATATGTAACGAGTTTGTATATCATTTTTCATATGTAACGAGTGTGTATATCATTTTTCATATGTAACTGTGTAATAAGTTTCTTTTTGTATATCATTTTTCATACGTAACGAGTTTGTATATCACATGTCATGTGTAACGAGTTTGTATATCATTTTTCATGAGGAACAAGTTTCTGTAATATTTTTCATGTGTAACAAGTTTTATATCGCTTTTCACGTGTAACGAGTTTGTATATCACTTTCATATGTAACGAGTTTATATCATTGTTCATGTGTAACGCGCTTCTTTTTGCATATCATAATTTTTTAAAAATTATATGTGTTAATAATAAATAGATAACATTGCTGACAGCAAAGATGACCTCTTCCGAAAAATATTCTAAGCAGGAAAAAGAATTTTCTGAAAGGTATTAAATCGAATTAAACTTTCATCGTGGAAAGAAATGCTTCCACAAACCATACAAAGAAATGATCACTTAGAATGAAATATAGATTTGTCAGATAGAGTGCTAGTATTTAGAATTCGATTGCATATAACATTTACATTGCAAACTGGTTTGGTTGTTTTCTTTTCCGGCATATCAATCCTTTTCAGGTTATTTAATGTCGAATACGGCAATTTAAAAAAAAAGGTTTTATGCTTCCATTTACAATTTTTGTTTATATAATACTAGCAGGGATACCCGACGTTATTCGAGTCACAAAACATAAAAGAAATGAAGTTGCGTTTGCACACACACACACACACACACACACACACACCTGCTATACTTAGGATTTTGATGCCTCTATTATATTCCGAGTAAATTTTATTGGAAATTTTGCATTCTCATTTCTTTATAACTGTTTTTTTTTTTGGCATATGGAGCCACTACGCAGTAGTTGGTAGTCGATCAAAAGTATAATGCAAAACGAATATATAATGTGTGTGGGTGGGGGTTAATAAAATTTTAGATATTTGGTGGGGGTGGGGGGAAGATTAATCAAAATGATGGAAAGTACTCGTGCTTGGCTAAATAAAAATGATGATAACTAATGTATAGATTTAAAACAGTAACAAAAAAGTAGAAATTACTTAATATTAGCTTGCTTTGGGAAGTTGAAGCCGTTACCATTTCGCATATTTGTCAATAAGTGTTACGAATGAACTACCTGTGTTACCTGCGAATGAACTGATCCATACGCAATAAATACTGGAAGACTAAGCTGTAAAGAGGAATCGCTATCGGATGGACCTAGGGAGGTTGTTCGTCTAGCCGATGAAAAAAAAAGGTACGGATTTTCGTGTTATTTTTATTAGCTGTTAAATATTTCAGAGCAATTTAATTCTGCGAATATTTTTTTTCTGTGAAAATCAAAAGAGATTTGCTTTTGAAGGAAATAGTGTTTTACTAATGGATTATAAATTAAAACAGAAAATTAAAACTGTAAGTTCAGTTAAGTACAAGAGTTGTTTTGTTTGAGTGCAAAACTAGTGGGAAATGAATTATTGTTTCCCCTGCCTCAGTTGTTCTAAAGATACTAAAACTTTGTTAAACTGAACATAGTTTTTTTTTTTTTAATCTGTACATTCTTTAATTTTACCAATCATATGAGAGATGGACACTGTTAATGCTGCTTTGGAACAGTTAGTAAAACTACAAATTCAGCAACAACAGCAACAACAATTATTTGAACACCAGAAACGCACAGATGAAAGCCAACAACAAAAACAACAACGAGAACCATAAGAAAAACGCCGTTCAAATTAAAAAACAATAACAACAAGGACGAAAACAACTAGTGAAATTATAAATTCAATAGCAACAACACCAGAAACGCATGAATGAAAAACAATAACAACAACAGAAAATAGCGCAATTACAAATTCTAGAACAGCATTTTGAATGTCATTTTCACAATGTTTCGGTCGATGAAACCTCCGACCTTCTCCAGGTGTATCTTGTCGAATTCGTGTGGAGTTTTTTTTTTTTTTTGTACGAAAATTATGTATTCCCGTGTATATATTTGTTATATTATTATTCTGGTTCATATGTTTTATTTTCCGTGTTTTGTACATTTATTGAACAATTTCGTATATTTTGGGTTCATACAAAACTGTCATTTTTTTAAATAAAAAGCAAGGTTAGCTCCTTGCTTCTTAAATGCCGTCATGTAATCCAGCGCGAAAGTCTTCCTTTTCGAATCCAGTCACCAAGGAAAGTGGATGTGCTTGATTTCCTGCCATGAACAAGGATTCCCGTGCCTCTTCTTTCTGGGAGTAAAACGAAGAAAAAACCGGTCGCAACGAAGCAAACACTTCCTTCCAATATCTACGTTCTCCAGTGTACAGTTTGCGTTAAGCAAGCTGGTTTCCCAATCCGACAGCGTGTCGCCGTCGATGAGTGTAAACACATAATGGCGATTCCTCTCTTCTTTTATAAGGGGGATAACTCCACTTATGCCAAGTCTGAGAGAAAGGGCGATAACTCCTTTCTGGCCTCTACATGCCCCTCCCCCTCGTGACCACAAAAGCAAGTTGTTGTGGTCATCCTTTATGTGGAGAAATACCCGTGCGACTTCCCCCGCATTTGCGGCGACAAACCCCTTGGGGCTCTCGTCCTCCGACTTGACGGTTCCCTTAACGGAGGAGGACTGTATTTTTGGGTATCTCCTCCCGTGGTATCTTCCACTTCCATTTCTTCCTCATGCTCGCTTGGGGATTCCGTGTCGGCGTGTTGTTCCACCTCCATTGCCTCCTCCGGAGGTTGTTCCTGTGGGGTCTCCACATTTATAGGTGGGTTCGGGATTTCTTGTCTGATGTTACGAGGGCCATCCACTACTGGGTGTATTCTACGGAGAAACCGACGGTTGCGCAATGTCACTCGATTGCTTCCATCGACCCGGACTTGGTACTGTCGGTACCCCTGGGTCTCCACGATTCTCCCTGTCTTTGTCCATCGACGTGGGTGGTTCCCGTCCTGGTTCTGGATCTGGACGTAATCTCCTACCTGGAGTTTCCGGAGTGGGCGACTATGTTGGTTGTAATACTGCTCGTTCCTCATATGTCTTTTGGCCATTGCTACTTCCCTTAGTTTGCCTATTTCTGTCCACTGTTTTCAAACCTGGTATTTGTCCCGCAGGACAGGAAGGTGGTCTTTAATGACCCGACCATACAGCATCATGGCCGGGGACATGTCCAGATCCTGGACAGGCGTGTTCCTATGGGTCAGTAGTGCTCGGGCTGCCCGATCATGGCACAGGCGTCCATAACTGTCCGTATTGTCCGCCAGTATACGTCTCGCGGTTTTGACGGCTAACTCTGCGCGGCCATTGCCTTGGGCATAATGCGCTGATGAGGTACGTTTTCGTATGCCCCAATTCCTCAAAAAGGAGTCGTATACCTGGGATTCAAATGGTGGTCCACCATCCGACGAAATCTCTTCCGGTACGCCGTAGGTACAGAACCAAGTCCTCAAGGTATCGCACACCGTCTTGGCTCTTCCCGACGGCATTAGGGCCACTTCAACCCATCCCGTATACCTGTCTGCGTATACCATAAAGTGTCTACCCTGCATCTGGACGAAGTCAACCACCACTTGTTGGAATGGAAATTCCGGGTCTGCTGGGAACATCAAGGGTTCCCTGGGCTGAGACGGTGCGATTTCATTGCACGTGCGGCACTGGGCTCTTGTTTGCCTGATGTTAGCATCCAACCCTGGCCAGAATAGTCGTTGTCTCGCATTCGCCAGCATTCCGTTCACACCCTGATGAGCGGAATGAAGAGATTCCAATACCTCTGCGCGGAGTTGTCGAGGTATTAGGATTTTGTTCCCCTTGATGATCACTCCTTCCAGGCAATATAATTCCTCACGCATAGGCCAGAAGACTCGAACTACGGTTGGGATATTGTTACGTGACTGGGGGAAGCCATTTTGAATCAGCTCTTTCAAAGTCCTGCATTCTTCGTCCGTGGCTGCCGCAGCCACAATCCTTCCCCATGTGATGGCTCTTAACGTAGTATCATTCTCGTACATCGATGTTAGGGCGGCTTTGACTGCGGTGTCAATGGATTGCTCCTGGTCTCTTGGTGGGGTGCCCGCCGGGTACCGAGATGTACAGTCAGGGGCCAAGTTGAGTTTCCCCGGTCGATGTTTTATCTTGAATTTATACATGAGTTACTTTTCCTTGAAGTTTAACAGGCGTGGGTTTTTTATGTTCTCCAGGGCTCGGTCCGAAAATATCTTTACGAGCGGTAAGTGATCCACTGTAATCACCAAGTCTGGGCATCCGAGTATGAACATGCGGCATGATTCCAACCCATAGATCAGAGCCAAGGCTTCACCTTCCACTGGTGCATATCGTGATTCCGCGTCGTTGGTAAAACGGGATCCCGCCAGGATGAGTTTCCAATGACCATCCCCACAACTCATGTTTAATTCCCCCTCACATCTGCAATGCTTTTGAAACAGAAAATACGATATCCCTGTTTTGCTGTAGTCTGTCGCGAGTCCTGTTGCTCTGTTCATTTCGAACGTTTGGATGCCTTTTTCAATTCTTTCCACTATTATTTTTTTCGACTCTTGGAATACCTGTTCCAGTGTCTCATCCCAATAAAATTTCCTGTCCTTTGTTTTCAGCAACTCTCGGAATGGGGCCATAACTTCGGCTTGTGAGAATGCATAGGAGACTTGGTTTACGAGTCCGAACCAGGACCTAACCCCAGTAATATTTGTCGGGGTGGGGAAGCTCAGGATGGCTTCAGTCATTCTTCTTGTGGGTTTGACCCCGTTCGCTGTTACTTGAAACCCTGCGAACTCCACTTCCATGTCAGCAAAGTGAAACTTGTCTGGGTTAAACACAATCCCTCTATCGGCGCAGTGGTTTATATATTCAATTGTGTGCCAGAATGAGGATTCCATTGAGTTGTCCCACAGGAGACTGTCATCTATACACCGAGTTTTTTCGAGCCATGTCCATGGTGATATCGTCAAACCGACGGGTGTAGCCATCTCCTGATCCATGGAATCCTTGAGGGGCTCGACAGTACCTGTATCGACCCCATTCAGTGATGAACGTGGTGGCGTTTCGTGCAGCTGGAGACAGCGGTAAACTGTGGTAACCGTTCCACGCATCGAGTACAGTCTTCCTGGTATGTGCAGGTATTACCGAGACCTGATTGAATGGGGACGAAGTGTGGTGCGTCTCCCTCATGGTCGCCTCGTTCAACTTTTGTAAGTCCACCGTCCGCCTTGGGGATCCATCCTTTTTTGGTGTGACCACCATTCTCGAGCACCAAGTAGTCGGTGTGCCTACCGGTACGGGTTCGATTATCCCCAGTGCCACGTCACGGTCTATATCTTGTTTCACCTTTTCCTTCCAATGATGGGGGACAGGTATTGGTGTGTGGATTGCCGTCGGTGTCGCATCTGGGAGGAATTTTATTTCTAAGGGTTTACCCTTCATTACTTGGAGTGGTTGGTGTGGACAGGTATTGAATGCGCTTGCCTTGAAATGTTCCTTTAGCCATTGCTCCAATTTTTCTCTGTTAATGTCGGTTGGCTCCAATGGGATTGCTGCTGGTTTCTTCGGAGCCGGTGTTCTGCGCGGACACCCGCAAGGGGCCGTCTCTTCTGTTTCCGCTGAGCTGCTTTGCGATAATGATGTAGGAAAATTGGATGGCAATAATTTCAGCTCCTTAAGTGCCGTCTGTGATAAGTAGAGCCCGGATGTGTTGTCAGACACATACACTGCCTGTCGTGTTTCTCTTGATCCCACCTTAATATGTAAAAACAGGACCCCCTTGATGTGTAACTGGCTATTTGTTATACCCCTTATCCGATGGGTAGTTGGAACCAAGTACCCATTTGGGTACCCGAGGAGTCCTTGAATCTCGGGGCCAACAGAGCAAGGTTGGGGCTCCTGTGTCCGCGAAGGCTTGGATGGCGTGGGTGCTCACTTTCATCGGCTTCTTTGGCACCCTTCCAAAGGTCGCATGGCACTTGTTCATTACAGTTACCTCTGCTGTAACTGAGGGGGGCGGTTCTGGGGCGCCCACCTGGAACTGTTTCCCATTCCACTCAAGGTGAGGAATGTTTGCCGGTTGTCTCTCATTGTGTCTGTGAGTAGGGGTTTTATCCGTGGTGCAAAACATGAACGACTCCCCGCTTTTTATAGCCTCCGTTTTGGATCTATTATTTTTCCGGCACACCTTTTTAATGTGCCCTACTATTCCACAAAAGTGGCACTTGAGTCCCACTGCTGGGCAATCTTTCCGGTTCATCGATCCACCTCGATGTGATGTTTTTCCGCAACCGTTGCAAGGTTTGGTGTCCCGTGGGTTCGACAGGGCCTTTGCCTCATGCATTTGTTGTACTTGATTCGACTTTTGTACCCCAGATATCGTGAGAGGTTGTGTGGTATCGGAAAAGTGTGGAGTTGCTTCGTCTGTTGCCTCCAGGCAAACCAACCGTGAAAACTTTAGATCCAAGGTAGGAAGTGTAGCTGCCTCTGCCAGTACCCTTCTCTGGTGTTCGATATTTCTTAACCCTGCCATCATTTGCCCGGCAACCCTATCGTCTGAGTAATTAACCTGCTGCCGGCAAGTGGGTTCGTTCGGACACTGAATACTAAATTCACAAAATTTCGCCTGGCCACGTAACCTCGATAAAAAATGGGTCACTGACTCACCCTCATTTTGCTTCATGGAGTGAAACGTTTGTCGGTGGTCTTCCTTGTGTAAGCCTCAAACGGCCACCAGTCGTATTTGGCAAAGAAGGAACTCTTCTGCCGCATTGTTGAGTCGTTCTGGTCCAACGAGCTCAAACAGTAACCTGTTCGTTTCCGGTGTGCATGCTTCTCGCAGTTCGTTTCGAATTACAGCTGGATTTTCGAGTCTGCACATCTCCTTGTACCGTGACCAGGTGTCTAAAAAGAGTGCCCATTCGCTATCTGTTGAGTCCAGACCTATAGAAGGTCGCTGCATTCTTTTTGTTTGCGACGTGTTCGCTCGTCCATGTAAGATGTCCTTCCGTAATTCGATGTTTTCTTTTTGTAACTCGACTAGTTGACGTAATAAGAGAACGTTTTCTTGTTCCATAGTGTGACGATATTTTTAGTCCAATGCTGCGATATAAGTATTTCACGTTTTAAAGTGACAATATGTTCGTAGCGCCATGTACAGTTTGCGTTAAGCAAGCTGGTTTCCCAATCCGACAGCGTGTCGCCGTCGATGAGTGTAAGCACATAATGGCGATTCCTCTCTTCTTTTATAAGGGGGATAACTCCACGTATGCCAAGTCTGAGAGAAAGGGCGATAACTCCTTTCTGGCCTCTACATCCAGAAAAGCAGATTCAAAAGCAATATCAAAAACAAAAAGGGCGTGTTTGACCTTTTTGTTTTTGATATTACTTTTGAATAAAAATTACAAATAAGTCTAAATCTGCTGATCCAAATTATCTTTAAATCAGTTTCAGGAAGTGAAAAATCAGTAACCGAATGGTATTCATTTTCAAAAAGTAATAAAGTCACAGGAAGTCAAGAAAACTGCAAGGCTAAAGAAAATACTCCTAATAATCACATATAAAACTTTTTAAAAATACGTTGCAATATTTTTTAACTACAATGGGGGTAGATATTTAGATTGGTGCCCACATCACCAATATTTGACACAAGGTGGAGAAAGTGGGAGAATAGGCAAGCTCCCCTAAAGGAGGGGCACTTTTGCCTCAGCAAAAATTACCTGGGCATCCCCGTCGGCATTTCTTGGTGAGGATGCCTCAGGAAACAAGCAATAAACCTGCCCCACCCGAAAGCCGGGTGGCAAAGCTTGAGAGGGTGGACCTCCTAGGTGATACCCAAGCAGTATACCTCAGTCCGACAGGTGCTGGGCCAGTTCCCAGACCCTCACCTGTCGAGAACGGATCCTTGACGTGTACTCTGCCCTGTCTCCCTGGAGATGAAGCCGCTAGGAGACCATCTCCCAACTCTAATGGGGGTATGATCCCGCACAGTCGGAAGAATCTATTTATAAACGATGCTGCTAGGAACTGACAAATCAAATTAATTAACATTCTGCTACCAACCAATCAGAAACCAGAGTTGCACCATAAAAATTAATTCTTTTCTGTAACAACTTCGCATGTGTTTTCTTCGTGTCAACACGGGAAGAATCTTTTGCTGTGTGGATTCCAACTCAAGAACTGTCTACTGAAAACCAGTCAAATCTAGGACTTGTATAGAACACCTACTCATCGGAAATTATTCTGTCTACTGAGAACCAGTCACCTCCAGGACTTGTATAGAACATCTAACCATCGAAAACTGTTCTGAAACTAAACATGGCTTTCAACTCAAGAACTTAATTGGGGGAAACTCTTAAGTTATGTGAGGAAGATATTCCTGCTCTTAAGAATGTTATTTCAAAAAAGACCAAGTCTTAAGATTACTAATAAAGTCACATTTGTTTCAGAGAAATGAATTACCTGCAGTTAAATTTAAAACAAGAAAAAGCATTAACCGAAAACTATGAATTTTTGTGCTGATTTATAAAAATCAAATCCCTTAGGAATTAACAAAAAAGAATTCAAATCATTGACAGAAAGTAATTCGGTCTTTTGCTAAATCATTTTATAAGTATTCAAAAAAAAACTTCCAACTCATCTTGCTCAACTGCCCAAACTCAAAGAAAGCAATTGTTCTATTAGTCAACAATATGGAGAACGGTAATTGCGTATTAAAGAAAGCAATTCCGATCTCAGGAATAAATTTCACTATTGAAACTGTACACAAAACAGTTGATATTGAGTCTCTCCTCAATCTCTTCACGACATTCTCGCAGGAAAAGTAAATTACGAACTCACTTATCATCTACGCAAGAGGAAGTATTACTGATACACCTTTCGGATTAATCAGCTTGGGAGAGGTAGGTTGTGAGAGAATTACTTGCATTACTAACGATGAACTGATCCTCACACAATAAATACCGGAAGACAAGGCATTAATGTAGAATCGATATCCGGCGAACCTACCGAAGTTGTTCGTCGGCTAGATGAACAACTTCCACTTTTGTATGTTCTTGTCAATATATTTTGCTACTCTGTTCCTGCGTTGTGTTTTTTTTTGTAACCTTTTAAACTGATTTATAACACTCAGAAAGTTGTATTCAAAGTGGGTACCACATTGGCTAAAATACTGCCATTTTTTTTTTTTTTTTACTTATACAATTTAGTTAGGGGCGGGCTAATAACCGTCTTGGGGGAGGGTGATGAAATTAGCGACTGAGTGCCGAAAAATGATAGATGGGAGGGTAATAAATTTTTAGATTTTTTTTTCGGGGCAGGTTAAACTAAAATGATGGAAAATACTCGTGTTTGGCTAAACAAAAGTAATGATAACAAATGCATATATTTAAAACAGTAAAAAACACATAAAACATCAAAAACCACGTCGTTAGTCGATCATCCTATCCACTGAGCTAAAGATAAGTCATGTTAAGACGCTGGAAATTAATATATTTAATTGAATGAAAGTGTAAAGATATCTACGCATGCGCAGCCGTTATCGACGGCGATAAAGATATGGTTAAACCAAAAATACCGCAGCAGATGCTGCGGTATTTCTACCTCAATCAATTAATCATTTTTCTATATTTTAGATATAATTTTATCCGAGAGGTTATCAACCTAATGATAGATAAAATTTAGTTTTTAATAGATAGTATTTTGAAGAATAAAAAAAACATCCCATGAAAAATATTTAGAAGGAGGTAAACATTGAATGTCGGTTGGAAAAAAAAGGTGAACAATGAATGTCTGTTGGTAAAAATTACTTACTTAAATCACATTTTAATAAACTGGTAGCTCCTTCATTTACTGAAGTCGTAAAATCCTCTGGACATTTGCTACAATTTTCCTTAACTCCAGCTGTGGCATTCTTGTAATATCCTTTAACACATGGAATACAATCGTTTC
Source organism: Euprymna scolopes (assembly GCF_053919585.1). NCBI lineage: Eukaryota > Metazoa > Mollusca > Cephalopoda > Sepiida > Sepiolidae > Euprymna > Euprymna scolopes. The sequence goes on from NC_136522.1 coordinate 26,950,416, forward strand.
CGGATGAACCAACTTCATATCCAGCAAAATTACAATAAACTGAAAAGAAAATATTTCGAGATAATGAGTTATCAAAAAGTTTTACGAGTGTTACCACGCTCTTGAGAATCCCATCGAACTATTGAACGTAATTTTCTTGGCATTTAAATTAAATCGTGCAGTTCAATGTGATATATATATATATATATATATATATATATATATATATATATATATATATATATATATATATATATATATATTAAATATTTTCACAAAATCAAGACAATAAAGCTCAAAATTAGAGCACAAGTTGTGTATTTTCATATACTTTACAACTGTTTCGCGACCATTCGGACAATTTCAAACATTAAGTAATTGGGAAATATTCCCCAAAATTGCCTCTCTTTACGCAGTGAAATACACTATTTAATATACATAAAAGAACACATTTTGAACCCCCATTTAAGAAATCAAGCAGTTAAAACTAACTACACATCTTTATTCCAAGTTTTTTGGTTTAATTATTTCCCGTTTGAAATGGAATTTATAAATTGCCCTATTTTCCTATTACTTCTTCTTAAATTATATTTCGGCCAATTATCTATCTTAATGTTACACTAACACTCCGTGTGCTTTTTTTAATCTAAGTGATTAATATCATTCTCTAAATTTAATTGATCTATTTTCTAAATAATGAACTACACCTCCAAAATTTAGTTATAATTTATACGTCACAACTGTATTCTCTTCCATTTATGAAAGTTTCGTATCATCTGTTTACATTTACGATTACATAATTGATTTTACTTAATTATTTTATTTCTTAAAAAGGAATGGTAATTTAAAGTCAATCTAAAAAATTATTTGTTAATATTAATTTTCATTCTATACTAGTTATGTCAGTAATTTAAATTTTAAAATTTTATCGTTATATAAGCGTTCTGTTTTCAGTTCCATTTGTTTTTCTTTTCAGTGCTCAACGTTTGTGGATATGTGTGTACCTATCTATCTACCTATATCTCTCTCTATATGCATATATATATGCACACAAATAAACACACTCACATATACATATATATATATACTCGTTTTTTTTATTCAAAATAATGGACTAGTGAATTCAACGAGGTTGTTAGATAGTGCTCAATAAAAAGAGCTGATAATACTTGTTTATTGTTATATAAACATGTTTACATCCCGCTGCTACAAACAGCCACTTGTTTCAATCAAACAACAGATATAATCAGGCAGCGACTTGATTATTCAAATGTTCAATCAATAATAGATTTTTTAAATTTTTTTTTTAGGTAGGAACTCTTTAAAGGTTGAAGTTTAAAAACCTTAAAACACAGAACTTTAATTATAAGATGTAAAGAGAGAGGGGTAATCTAAAGAAAACTAAAAAAATATAATGGAGAGAGAATGATGAGGAGGAGAAAAAAGAAATAGAGAAAGAAAATAAATAGAGAAAAAATATAATATGGAGAAGAAAAAGAAAAAAACGATATAAAGGGTTATTATAAAAAAAACAAGGGCTAGAAGAGAAAAGAAAGAATTGTTTTCTTTATAATAACCCTTTATATCGTTTTTTCTTTTTCTTCTCCATATTATATTTTTTCTCTATTTATTTTCTTTCTCTACTTCTTTTTCAAAATATTTTCAAATTACTGTAAAGTTTCCGTGTAATATCCACATATATTTTTTGTCCGTGTGTTACATGATAAGGGCTGTCCCCTTTTCATGTAAGTATAAAAATAGAGAGTTTAGTTAAAATGAAAATTAAATAGCATAGGCGAAATTCGAACCCCGTAATCTAGGTTTAGAAATAGATTACGTGTGAGAATTTAAAAATGTAAAACAAACATTTGTTTAGAATATAGATAAATATTTCAAGGAAAGAATGTTAACTATCAAGTTTGTTATGAAATTTTAAATTGAAAGAATGCAGCTTATAAGATAATGTTTTTAACATATTGGAAAAATAGGTTACTGAGAAATAGGAAAAGTTTTGGACACGTATGTCCAGAACACTTGAAAGAAGGCACATGTTTTAACATGTGTATGACGTCACGGAAAATAGGAAGTTCTAGGAATAGAGAAAAACAGTCAGTGAAAAAATTTAGAGAGAGTCAGTCGTCTAGGAGCGAGACGTCACTTCAACACAAAAATGTGAAATTTTGAATTCTTGATGATGGAATCACGGCCGGTCGCGTGACGAAATAAACCATCATGTGTTTTGTAAAGCTCGTCTTGTGTTTATGATTCTTACAAAAAGGTAAAGTGAAATTGTATTATATATTTGTGTTATAAAATGTCTTTTCATACACACACGTCTTTGATGTATCGTTATTTTCATGGAAAGTGTTCGACTGAGCTTCAATCTATGCACCCCCCTCGCCAAACTTTCACAAGAAACACTCGTCTAGCTGTAAACACTATCAATAATTCCCCCCACTCTTTATCTGTGCCTAAACCTAAACGTAGATTCCATGAACAAAGCTTCTTTCTTAGAACTGCACGCCTGTGGAATTGTCTTCCGGTTTCCTGCTTTCCGGCTGACTACAATATGGTTGTCTTCAAGTCTAACGTAAATAAGTTCTTGATGAGCCGTTCCATATAAGTTATCAAATTTACCAAATTTTCATTACTAATGATTACTATATTGTCCAATTTCTAATGTACACTCTTTAACCCTTATCCTTGAGTGGCCTCTTGGCCTTGATAATGTGGTGATGCCTATGTAAAAAAAAAGTAAGATACGGGGAGAACGTCAGGAACGTAACAGAAATGTCGAATGGCTGAATAACATGACAGAAGAGTTACAACAAATCGAAAAAGGAATAGTGAATGACATCAGCAAGGAAACCCTAAAGAAAACCATAGGACAAATGGCAAACTGGAGAGCACCAGAACACGGCAGAATACATGCATACTGGTTCAAAATATTCACAACACTACACGAAAGATAAGCCCAAAACATGGGAAGATGTATACAGGAAATAAACCTGCCAGATTGGATGACAAAAGGCAGAACCACACTGATGCAGAAGGACACAGAGAAAGCAACTATAGGTCTATCACGTGCTTACCCACTATGTGGAAAATATTAACAGCACAACTGAGGGAACAAATCTACCACTCCCTAAATAATTGTGGACTTCTCCCGAAGGAACAGAAAGGATGCCAGAAAGGAAAAAGAGGAACATGATCTGCTATACATAGATCTAAAGGAAGTAAAAAGGAGAAAGAATTTAGTCATGGCATGAATGAATGGCATGACTACAAAAAGGCGTATGACAGGATCCCACAAACATGGATAATAGAATATTTAAAAATACATAAAATATCAAGCAGGATCATCAACGTAATAGAAAATGCAATAAGAACATGGAGACTGGAATTGACAATTGATGGGCAACACATAACAGAAATTAACATACAAAGAGGCATCTACCGAGGAGATTCACTATCACCATTGCTGTTTATAATAGCCATGATACCTCTGAACAATATATTGAGAAAGTGCCAAACTGGATACAAATTCTCTAAGATACGGCGGAAGGCATAGAACTACTCAACCAAATAGAAAGGAGGCCCCTAGGGGAACAAGACGCCTATAAATACTTGGGTGTTCTGGAAGCAGACATTATCAAAACCACAGAAATGAAATAGAGAGTTGGAAAGGAATACCACAGGAGAACAAGAAAACTCCTAGAAACTAAATTATATAGCAGAAGCTTAATAAAAAGTATAAATAAATGGGTAGTATCTCTATTAAGATACTCAGGACCGTTCATAGGCTGGACTAAAGAAGAACTGAGACACCTCGATCAGAAGACCCGGAAACTCATGACCGTGCACAATGCACTACATCCAAAGGGCGATGTTTATCGACTTTACATGAAAAGAAAAGAAGGTGGGAGAGGACTAGTTTGTACAAAAGACTGTGTGCATGACAAAAAAAAAAGAATTTGAAAAATACATAACGCAGAACACGAAAAGGATAATCATGGCAGCGAAGGACACTGTAAAAATCCACAAAGCAGAAAACAGAGAGATAAAAGATAAGATGAGAAAAGAAAAAATGGAAGATTCATAAGGATGTCAAAAGATGAGATATTTGATCACCTGTGTGAAAGCTCCTTGTGAGCCAATAATAATAATAATAATAATAATAATAATAATAATAATAATAATAATAATAATAAACCCCATTAAAACAAAGGCTTCCTTTCTAGGGCAATTGCTCTTGACATATCAAAGGCCTTCGACAAGGTATGGCATAAGGGTCTACTTCACAAGATTTCCAGCTACGGTATAACTTGAAATGTTTTCTCAATCATTAAATCATTTCTCTCCGATAGGCTCCTAAGAGTAGTGGTAGATGGACAAAAATCGGAGGCCTGCAATATAAATGCTGGAGTCCCTCAGGTGTCAATCCTGGGCCCAACTCTCTTCCTTATCTACATCAATGACCTCCCTATACACATACTTAAATCATTCGTTGACATCTATGCTGATGACACGACCATCTACGGCAACACATCAAAGGCTGTAAATGACAAAGTTCTCTCTGATTCTCTCTCCTCTGATCTCGAGCGCATGGTTCAGTGGGGGAAGATGTGGCTGGTTACCTTTAATGCATCCAAAACCAAACTTCTATCCTTACATCATCAACGCTCTGATCCCCAGCTGGCATCAATTGTGATGGATGGCTCTCGTCTGGGCGAGGCCTCGTGTTTTGACAAGCTTCTGGGTTTGACCTTTACTCCTGATCTGAAATGGAACACGTACATCAAGTCTGTTGCCAAGGTCGCTGGAAAGATGGTGGGATCCTTCTACCGCTCCAGAAGATATCTCACTACTGATGCAATTCTCTATCAATATAAAAGCCAAGTACGTCCAAGGATGGAATACGGTTGCCATATCTGGACAGGAGCTGCTAAAAACAGCCTATCCTGTCTTGAGAGAGTACAAAATAGACTTCGTGGCTTAGTGGGGGATGCCCTTTTCTCTTCCCTGCAACCTCTCTCCCACAGAAGAGACGTTGCGAGCCTATCCTTGTTTTATCGTTATTTCCATGGCAGGTGGTCGTCTGAACTCCAATCTCTGGTCCCCCCTCGCCAATCTTTCACGAAAAACACCCGTCTAGCTGAATCCACTGTGAAAAATTTCTACCACTCTATATCTGTGCCTAAATCAAAACGCGGATTCCATGAACAAAGCTTCTTTCTTTTCCGTCTGCCTGCTTCCCTCCGGACTACAACTTGGATGTCTTCAAGTCCAATGTTAACAAATTCCTAATGAACCGCCCCCTTAATTAAACACTTCATCAAATCTCCACACTAACGTAATGTACTTGCAATAACCCTTATCCCTGAGTGGCTTCCGGGCCTTGATAAGTGGTGATCACTGTGTAAAAAAAAAAATCTCGACTTCTCATATCCACAATGAGAATCTACATCATATCTACACAATGTCCGAACTGTCTGAACACTATGTCCTCACTCCAAGAGCTTCTCCTTCTTCACCAATCTACACATTAAGGAATGAACATTTAATATATAAGAATTTCTCCTAACATGAACAATCTCTCTAAGTCTCTTACAACATCTATCTCTCTCGGAGTCCTTCAACATCCCTCTTAATAAATCTCTCTCACTAAGAAAAAGCATCACTGTAATAAGACTCTCTCTCTCTCTCTCTCTCTCTCTCTCTCTCTCTCTCTCTCTCTCTCTAAGACTCTCTCTTAATGAAACCAATATGCAACACGTGTAGATAATACACTGGGGAGGGCGGAAGACATTACACGAGTAAAATGTTTTACATATTTTTCTCAAATGTTTTCTTTATAATTAATTGAAAAATATTATACCAATGACGATTTATTTCGATTTTTTAACCATATCAAGTTGTATTAGTTTGTCCTTACTGTATAAAATGGTATTTGAATTTTTTTAATAAACAATTGAAAATAGTTGACGATTTGTATGCATTTTTTTTCAATTTTTTTTTCTTTTTCATAATCTGGTTGATTAGTGTTCAATCAATAATAATCCAGTGAAAACATTAAAAAAAACCTATCAGTATAGACATTACGCATGGGGCGGGGTATGATGGTTGTACAACTCCACCTTAATTTTTTTTTAATTACTGACTAATATTATATAAAAATTGTGTTACGTCGAAAGTTTCACATTCTTGCGAGCAAGGAAATTATTAAATTTTTGCATATAAAAATTCTGCAAAATCTGTAATTTAAAAAAATAGTAGAAAGATTTTTGTTATTATAATTTTTTTTGTAGACATATTAAATAAACAATGCTTAATTCAATGATAATATCGGTAATTCGAAAAATTCATTTTCTTCGATTTATATCAAATTCATTAATACGGACTTTAGGGGCTTTTTTCGTAATGTTCCTGTAAAAATTATTTTTTTATTGTTACAAATTACAACGCTTTATTTATATAAAAAAGCAAAAATAAATTCTTGCGTTTTTTATTTCTCAAAGAAAAAAGTGTGTGAAATAAAACAATACATGGAATAATTATATCTCAAATCTGAAAAATCCTAGATTTCACGTAAAAATTAATTATGACAAAGATCGCGTTTACATTTTTCTGGCAAGAAAAATATAAGTTTTCTGAAATTATTTCCAAGTTAAGTGTTAAATACTTAACTTTTGCAAAAAAAAGTAATAACTATCCAAAAATGTCTCACTGGTAGGGACGAGACTCGTTCATCGTGTTAAAATAAACTCTGGCGGCAAAATTGAAATATGTATGGAGGGACAAATTATACATAATTTATGTCTTTATTCCGATATACCGAGCGACTTTTTTTATTTTTTTGAGTCGAAGATCCTCCTTCCTCCATTTAAAAATGCATAAAAGCTAATTAAATTCATTAATTATACTACTAACAATTTATTGTTTGAAAAGAAAGTTAGCACCATTATTTATTAATATTAATACAGCATTACAATTGGTTAAGAAAACAGTTTATAATCATAAAAAAAATTACACACTAAAAAATACAGACTTAGGTCAAAATTTATCATAATGGTTACGTTACATTTAAAGTTGAAAAACACAAGCAGGCATGTAGTTAAAAAGAGGTGGAGGGGGGACAAAACAGACTGGTTTTCTTTTCAACTCTGCGCATCCGTACTTACCGACATGGAACGTTCGTATAATTTTTGGCATTTTTTAATTAAATTATTTTTCTATGTTCCTGTTTTTCAATTTATTTATTTTTTTACTTTATTTTCCAAGATTATATGAACATTATTTTACGTTGATAATTATACGTTCTTGCTTTCAATGGAAATATTAGAATCTTACATGTAAAGATTACGTTAAAAATGTAAGCGTAAAAAAATAGAAATAATTTCTGCAATTATAATTTTTTTTGTAAAAATATTAAATAAACAATGCTGAATTCAATGATAATATTGGTAGTTCGAGAAATTAATTTTTCTTCGAGTTATATCGAATTCATTAATACGGACTTTTTCGTAATGTTTCTGTAAAAATTATTTTATTTTTATTTTATTGTTACAAATTAAAATGTTTTATTTACATAAAAAAGCAAAAATAAATTCTTGCGTTTTTTATTTACTACTGAAAACCATAACTTTAGTAAAGGTATTTTTGGTTTAAACAAAATAATACATTTTCACTAAGATTAAAATAAAAGATAATTCCGAGATCATTATTTGATAAATACTGAAAATTTCATTAAAACTGGTTAATTTCCTGATTTTTTGGTGAATTTTTAAGTAAAGCGAGGGGTCAAAATGTTTATACATTTTGAACGTCGGCATTCATTTTGTCCGTAGGAAAGTGACCACATGTGGTTCATTTAAATTAAATTTCAATCACATGCTTACATTATAAATAATAACGTGATTAAATCCATTTAAAATTTACCGATTAGAATCTGATATTTTAAAAAATTATTTCATATAAAATGATAAAAATTTGTTTCCATAAAGCGAGACCACGGAAGTGATGTCACGTGAAGGCAGACGGTCATAAATAATATGTCTCCAAATAAAAAAATGGCAACATTGAAACAAAGAAAAACACCTACTTATTAAAGAAAAATTAAATATAATGTTATAATTAAAAAGACACGCACGGGTAAAGTAAACATATTTTTTTTAATTACATTTTCACCCCAAACAAGGCAAATTGCCACTTTGGTGTAGGGGGCTACTATCAGGGGCAACAACTACTGGGGTACTATGTAGGGATTTGGGCAGCAAGGTGTCGGTTCACGTTACACTTAAACTTCTGCACGTCAGTACTGTTGGGGAAGCAGTGACCTGGAATGGAATTCCAGAGTCTAGCGGTTCTGGGGAAGAAACTATTGGAGTAAAAAGATCTTTTACATCTAGGGATCTCTACAGTGTGGGGGTGGGATTTAGCAGCCTGTCGGGTTTGTCGAGGGTGCTCACATCGTGGGGGCACAAGTGATTGCAGTTCGTCAGAGCATTCACCACTAAAATACTTGTAGAAAAGGCAGAGGGATGCAACATTTCGTCGATGGGACAGAGGCTGAAGCTTAGATGCCAGTTCAGGGCCTATCAGGTTTGCGACTCTCTTTTGAACCTTGTCAAGGAGCGAGAGACTAGTAGCACATGCACCAGCCCAGATGTGGCAGCAATACTCCATACATGGGCGAATGGTGGCCTTATAGAGGTACAGGATACTTTCAGGTGTTAGTAGTTTTCTAGCATGGTAGAGAGAGCCCACCTTTCTTACAGCGGCCCTGGCAATGCCTTCAATGTAATTGTTCCAACTCATGTTTCCTGTGAACGTTAGGCCAAGGAGTTTGAAAGATGGACTCTCAGATAAAGAGTCGTTGGCCATTGCTATGGGTGGTAGAGAGGGTTTCTTGTAATTATTGAATGAAACTAGTTTAGTCTTGGCAGCATTGAACGCGACCAACCACTTTTGTCCCCATTCCACTACAGATTGGAGGTCTTCCTCTAGTGTTTCTGCCATTTCTTTAGAAATGTGTTCATTCGTCTTCCTGTCGTGCCTGCCATAGAGTGTAGTGTCATCAGCATATATACCCATCTCAGAGGCAATGTTGTCGGGGAGGTCATTTATGAATATCAGGAACAATAGAGGTCCAAGGATAGAACCCTGGGGCACCCCCGCATTTGTATCATATTGTTTAGATGTACGACCGTCGAGGACAACCTGGATTTTTCTCTTATCTAAGAAGGATTTAATTATGTTAAGAATTCTACCAGTGATACCGTATGATCTGATTTTATTGAGGAGACCCTCATGCCATACCCTGTCAAAAGCCTTAGATATATCTAGAGTTACCGCTCTGCCCTCCCCCGCTTTGTCCAGTGAATGGTATATACGTTCAGAGATCACAGTTAGGATGTCTGCTGTGGAACGGGCTTGTCTAAATCCATATTGTTTGTCAGTCAGTAGTTTAGCATCTGTAAGATGATGGACTAGAGCATGGTTAATTATGGTCTCAAATATTTTGGCAAAAAGTGGGAGAAGGCTAATGGGGCGATAATTTGATGGGTCTGTCCTTTCGCCAGAATTCTTGAATACTGGTACAACAGAAGCAGTTTTCCAACAGCCCGGAAAGCAAGCTTCATTAAGGCATTTGTTGTAGAGTTTGGTGAGAACTGGAGCTACTTCGGCTGAGCACTTTTTTAATAGCACAGCTGGGATAAGATCGGGTCCACATGCTTTTGAGGTGTCAAGGATATACCAAAATGTCGAAGCAATCGGTTCTGTGGTTATTTAGACTACTAATAACGAACGAACCAAGAATTACATATATATATATATATATATATATATATATATATATATATATATACGTTTTTTTTTAACACCGTATATTTCTGTTAAGTTACATTATTGTTTCAGCTACTCGGCCGTTTTTTTGCCGTCTGTAGCTTCCTCAGACTTTTACAGAAATGTTCGTTATTTTAGGATGAAAGAGTGAATGAGGTCAGGGGGTGCTAGGAGAACGGAAGAAAGAGAGGAAGGGGACAAGGGGGAAAGTTGGAGGGGGCGCTTGGTATGTCGGTAATGTATTAGTTTTGGAGTTTAAGGAACTTGTGGGGAAAGGTCTGGGAAGTTCATTTCTGGTGTGGCTGAGGGCATAGGGATAAATGGAGGGGAAGGGGAATATGTGGGGGTTGGAGGAGGGGGGTTACTTTAAAATTCGAGTCTTAATGTTAAAGTTTTTATGCGTCTCGTTATATATACATGTTATAGATACATACACATACATATATGTTATAGATACCTACACATATCGACGCCCTTGCCCCAAATGGGGCGATTATACGGGCCCATATGCGCATATTGATTCAGGCATACTTGCACCCCACGCATACATGCAAGCGCACGCGCACATACTGATACCAATACTCGTGAACACATGCATCGACATATATACACAGCTGCACGCTCTCACACACTATGTGGACAGTAGGCAGTGGGCACATATGCTTTTACATCCACAGATATACATGGATACAAGCATACACATATGCACACACCTATGCTCTCGCTATATACATCTACACAGATACATACCCACACTCCCTCAAGCACAGATATGTGCGCACACATATACATACGGGTATATAGCGTGACATGCCGTAAATGTGTGCACGGGTGTCATCCACATATACTTACATACGCATTAATAAGCGCCCACGTACCCGGGATAGTGGTCCTAGGTAGATTATTTATTTTTGTTTATAGATTTTGGGGAGGAGTTTGAGGTGGTTTATATGGGGATTGAGTGCTGTAGTTATTGTTCTAAGTTGGGGTATTTGTTTTTTATGGTATTATCGATCAGTTTAGGCGGAAGGCTATATTGGGGTGTCATACTCTAAGGTATCCGTCTATGCACATGAGGCAGCGATTGGTTGTACATTTCCATGTGCACTTACCTGTGCAGGTGTAAATCCACATAGTTAGATGTAAACAATTTCCGTGTTAAGTCAGGGAGGTTGCATGTAGGGTGTGTTAGGGTTTGGTAGGGGGGTTGGCTAGAGGGAGGGGAATTGATGCCGATTATTGGGTGGTTATATGGGATGAGGTTATGTGGTGTTTAGAGTTGGTGGTGATTGGGGGTATGTGTTATTTTGTTGGATTAAGGGGGATTCTTAGGGGGAGGGAGTAAGGTAGTGTGGGGTGTGAGGGAGTTGGTTGAGGGGGTTTGGTTGAGTGTATGTCATGGTAGTTGTGGTGAGTGATTGTATTGTATATATAATTAAGGAGATTTAAGGTGGTGTTGTCTAAGGGATGTTTTAGAGAGGTGTATAGTTGCTAAGGAGGTGGGATTTCTAATGCCTACAGTTTATGGTGGTTTCCTGTTTTTTGTTTAGTAATTTGTCTCTGTCTTTAAAATTTGAGATAAGGAGTTTCTCGTTTAGGCAGAGGAGACATGGGGAGTTTAGGGATTTACATGTGCTAGATTTTCTAAGGATTTCCATTTAATGGTTGCTGTAAGATTATTTTGGGTTAGATGTAGATAGTGGGTAGTTAGTGAGGTTTTGTTAGGGTGGTTATGGTTTGTGAAGGAGCATTTATGTACTCTGAATCTATTCTTAAATGAGGTGCCGGCCAGGCCAATATAATAATTTTGTCGTTTGGGTTTTCTTTAGGTGCGATTGTGGCTTTATATACTACTTCTGTTTGTAGGCATTGTTGATTAAATGGGCATTCCGATTTGTTGTTTCAGTTGCACTTGTTCCTGTTGGTGTTGTTTTTATTTTCATCTTTGTTAAGTATTTTTCTGTTATGTTTTTGATTATTTGTTCTAGGCTGTCCGTACAACTGTAGCTGAGTTTAATTGTGTTTTTGTTGAAGATTTTGTGTAGTACGTGGCTGGGTGGGAAGTGGTTGTTTATTAGTTGGAAGAATTTAGTGCCAAGTTTTGTTTTGACCATTGTATTGAAGTGGGGGGTGAACCAAATTATTTTCCTAGTTCTATTTCTCTTGTTTGCGGTATTGGGTGGATTTGGTTTAATGTAATTGAAGGTAGTGTTTGGGTGGCCACTGTACTTAAGTGCATTTTCGTAGAAGGGTTTATGTTTGTTAAAAATTTCGAGCTTGGAGGAGTTGGTGCTAAGTCTTTTTTCGATAGATGTGGGGATGTGTTTAATTATATCGTTTAGGTGGTTTGATAGTGGGTGTATATAGAGTGGGTAGGTGTTGTCTTTGGTGTAGGGTTCGCATGTGTTGCTTGAGAGGTTGAGAGTTACATCGATGAAGTTGACGGTTTTTATGTTGGATTTGATGTCTAGTTTTAGGCCTATTCTGTTCATTTCTTTAGTTAAGGTTTTCTTTATTTTTTCGCATTTAGGGCCATTTGAGTTTTCAACTATTATGAGGTCATCGTCTCTATATAGTCTTATGTTTTTGCTATTTATAGTGTTTGCTAGGTTGTATAGAATGAAAAGACCGACAAGATCAGTTGCTTCTGCTGAGTCTGCCGCTCCCATTGAGAGGTCGAATGATCCGGATTGGTTCTTCTTAGTCCATTTGGGTGCCTTGGCTAATTAGGACTGTTTTTCTGGACTTTTTATAATGTCCATTTCGCATGGTTGTAGGTCGGAGAGTAGAGAGGCAAATTCCAAGGCTTCGTCAAACAGTTCCTTTGATTTGGAAGGATAGTAGCTTTCAATATCGAACTGGATGAAGGCGGCCTTCTTTTTATTTTGGATGTTGTTGGACCATTTTATGGTGTCTTTAGTATTTATCCACTGGTTTAGTTCGTATTTGGTTTTAATTTGTAAGTTAATTCTTTCTAGTATTCTTTTGCTAAGTTTTCCTATTTCACGCTTGGTGGGGTTTATGAGCCTAGTTTGAGGTTTTCCCTCAAGTTAGGTTTGTGGTCCTTAAGCATTATGTAGGCTTCTTTGTTCGCTAGTTTTCCGACTCTGTTGCTGATGTTGAGTGTGTCAGTTATGTTTTTGCTATCTAAATTGATGTCTTTGATTAGATCTATATCCGATTTTTTATAGTTCGTGATGGTGTTTTCTTTAAGCAGTTTTAGGTATTTTTGTTTTTGAATTTTGTAGAAGTTATGTGTCTTGTCAGCTTTGACATACAGTAATTTGGAGGAGTTAATGTTTTTGACTAGTTTGTCTAGGTGGTGTTGGAATGGGTTTTTTCTGTGGTGAAAGGATACTTTGTTGGTAAGTTCCGTGAGATCTGTTTCAAAGTTGTGGAGTAGGTCGATGATTGGGGCAGTATCTTTCTTGGTGAATCCGTGGTAGTCCTTGTGGTTGTTCCCTTCGTCTTTTCCCTTTAGAAAGAAAAATGCTTTCCATCGCATCCTTCTGATGTGTGTATGTATCTGTGTATTAGCGCATCCTTGCCTATGCACGCGTACCCAATTTTAGAACCTTAAAGAAAATTTGACGTAAACGAGAGCAACGCGGGTGTCTATGCATGCAGACGCACATGTGTGCATATATTTGCGCGCCAGGGCGGGGATGTATGTGTACATGTGACCGTTTCTTTTAAGTATATATGTGTGTACGTGCGCATGTGTGTACCCATACCCGCGACCGCTAGCTAACCCTCTCCAAACAATTAACAACAAAATAAAAACTAAAAATAAATAAACCGAATTATAGCCCCCCCTCCAAACATAAGCGAACACCCAACAGGTCAAGACATACTTACCAAGAAATCACCAACGAGACGCATAACAACTGTAACATTAAAACTCGAATTTTAAAGTACCCATCTCCTCCAACCTCCACATATTCCCCTTCCCCTCCATGTATCCCTATGCCCTCGACCACACCGGATATGAACTTCCCAGACCCTCCCCCACAAGCTCCTTACACCCCAAAACTAATACATTACCGACATACCAAGCGCCCCTCCTTCTTTCCCCCCCTTGTTCACTTCCTCTCTTTCTTCCACCCTCCTCACCCCCGACCTCATTCACTCTTTCACTCTTTCATCCTAAAATAGCGAACATTTCTGTAAAAGTCTGAGGAAGCTACAGACGGCTAAAAAAACGGCCGAGCAGCTGAAACAATAATGTACCTTAACAGAAAGATACAGTAATAAAAATAAAACGCATATTTGCTCTACAACAGTATTAAGCACTTTCTTCAATTTTTATTAATTACTATTTCCACTATATATATATATATATATATATATATATATATATATATATATATATATATATATATATATAACTACTTAATTTACTCACATAAAATTAGTATACGAAAGGATAAATTTATGCGTAAAATTCTAAGTATTTACTTCAAAAGTGCTCAATACATAGGTAGAGCTAGTTAGTAAGTTATAAAATATATATGGCATTTAAGCTACACTAAATATTCCGCGTTTCATCCACTCTAGGACTCTTCAGGCTTATGCGCGAATTTTGTGGTTGTTTGTCTCAGTCGTGAAGGATTTCTCTTCCACTGACAGAGAACAAGAAATGGAAGTGCAGCATTTGAAGAACAGATGGTATTTATTTGCTCCCCCACCGAGCAAATTAGGCACAAGGGCAATTTTTAATGTGAGGAGTGAAGGGAGGGGGAAGGGAAAAAGGGGACCAGCTCCCGAGAGGTGGGAAATGGGAGCTGGTTAAAGGTCAGGCATGTGGGGTTGCCCCCACATCTGGTCTTTGCTAGTCATAGCTAGTCATAGCTTGCAGCATCTGCCGGAACAGATGGTATTTATTTGCTCCCCCACTGAGCAAATTAGGCACAAGGCCGTTTTTAATGTGAGGTAAAAACCAGCTCCCCTAAAAGTAGGCAAAAAGGGGGCACTCTGGTTACCAAAAATAATAATTGTCCCAGTATAGAGGGTTTCCCCTCCATTGACTGGTACATATTATCTTAAGTGCAGTATCTGCCGGAACAGATGGTATTTATTTGCTCCCCCACCGAGCAAATTAGGCACAAGGCCGTTTTTAATGTGAGGTAAAAACCAGCTCCCCTAAAAGTAGGCAAAAAAGGGGCACTCTGGTTACCAAAAATAATAATTGTCCCAGTATAGAGGGTTTCCCCTCCATTGACTGGTACAAATTATCTTAAGTGCAGTATCTGCCGGAACAGATGGTATTTATTTGCTCCCCCACCGAGCAAATTAGGCACAAGGCCGATTTTTAATGTAAGGAGTGAAGGGAGGGGGAAGGGGAAAAGGGGACCAGCTCCCGAGAGGTGGGAAATGGGAGCTGGTTAATGGTCAGGCATGTGGGGTTGCCCCCACATCTGGTCTTTGCTAGTCATAGCTTGCAGCATCTGCAGAACAGATGGTATTTATTTGCTCCCCCACTGAGCAAATTAGGCACAAGGCCGTTTTTAATGTGAGGTAAAAACCAGCTCCCCTAAAAGTAGGCAAAAAGGGGGCACTCTGGTTACCAAAAATAATAATTGTCCCAGTATAGAGGGCCTCCCCTCCATTGACTGGTACAAACTATCTTAAGTGCAGCATCTGCAGAACAGATACTACACTTTGATCTTGACTAAAAGGCCCTATGACGAAGGCAGTTATGTTCAAATTCTCTGGTTTCTAGAAAACACATCTTCCTCCATTCGCTAGGATCCCTTGCTGTACTCTCCCAGAAGCTCAGAGATATTTCACAAGATGATCCGACCACCGCATTTGTATCCTGATCAAAAATGATTCAATACCAGTGATTTCAAACCTTTCCAGTAATTCACCATTCGAAACACGATGCTGCCTTACAACATTGCAAATTGAACGTAGACCACTCAAAAGGAAAGAATCAAGCTGATTTGTTTGCTTGCTGCGGTACAAAGTCAACATTTCGGCACCATACATAAGATGGACAGAATTGTAGACTGCCCCCTTCACTTTTAGAGATATATCATTGCTGTTCCAGAGTCTGTGTCGCAAAGTACCAAACCTACCAAATGCAAATATATATATATATATATATATATATATATATATATATATATATATATATATATATATATATATATATATGAAGAGTGTTTTTAGCGTCAGAATATTTATATCGCCCCTTCTTTCTTCTGATCAAGTGGTCTCTTTGAATTGGGATTCCACTGAAGCATGTATGCACTATTGTAACCAATAATGTTTGTATAATAAACAGACTATATATATATATATATATATATATATATATATATATATATATATATATAAATTTACACAAAAAAGCAAGCTGTGTTCTGGTAATAACATGTCGAATCTTGTCTTCCAAGTGGTTTATTAGGTTTGCTCTCCGAGAGGGCTATCTAACATCGTAATATAGTACTATAAGAATCCCTGGTGCAGGTAAGTGTCGGTATCACAACACCCGTCTTCTAAGAGTTTTCTTTATTTATTTTTTAAAAAACAAAACAAAATAGAACTTAAACTTATACTTATGTTAATACTTCTTCCTCTTGGGATTTACGCCGGGTGGTTGCAAATTTTCTTCTACCCCCCCCCCCCGAGCGTCGGACTTTCAGAGAGACTTGGGGTTTGTCAAGATCGAAATGATCGAATATTGCGTCGATCGGCTCTTTGCAATTATTTTGTAGTGATTCCTCCGCTTCATTCAAACGGCATTTCCTAAGCTGGTTTATATAGCATTTGTGGGTGTTTTTTGGTCTTATGCGACATAAAACAGTTCAACAATTCTTTGTTTGATAGAGAATGTAATGCTGTGTTTGTAGGCATTGAAAAGAACTTTATCTCCAGGACCGAACTATTTTTTATGATGACGGTTGTCTTGAACTTCGTTTGGCGTGAAATGTATTTATTGAAGATGGAATTGACTTTTCTTGCAAACATGGTTTCTGCAGGTTAACGTCGCATACGCATGTTCGGATAAGAAGTTATCCTATAAACTTGCAGAATCTGTTGCAATGCTCTTTCTGTCGGTGTTCTGAGTGCCTTTTTCTTAAAGCCCTCTTTAGAGTGTCAACAAACCTCTCGATCTGACGATTAAACTAGAGGTGATACGGAGGGATTGTAATGTGGTCCACTTGATACGACTGACAAAAGTCTTTGAATTAATTCGATGTATTTGTAACCACACAATCTACCACGCCAAAACACGCGAATAGCTCGTGTAAAAATCCGATTCTGCAGTCGGTGATTGATCTTTTACATTGTAGGACTTCAGGCAATTTGGAATAGGTATCTACAACAATGAAGTAGGACATTTTGTCTAAGGGCCATGCAAAATCCACATAAATTCTCTACCATGGGTGGTTGTGTTTGGCCATGGTTTGCACGTCGTAGTTGGAGATTTTGCTGCAAGCGTACATCCTTTGCAAGATTCTATCATATCTGTTATGTCTTTGTCCATGTTCAGCCAATATAAATAGCAACACATGAGGCTTTTCATACGGTAATTCCCCAGATGTCCCATGTGAAAATCTTGGAGGATTTTTATTTGTAGGCTGTTTAGAATCACTACACGGCCATTATACAGTATGATATCATCACAGAGGGACAAAACTTCAGGCATATTCGGTTCTTTATTGTGAATTCTGTTTTTGGTGGATTGTGTGAATCCGTCCTCCTGAGACTCCCTTTTAATGTCGGCTAAATTGACGGTGACCTCTTTGACTGTATTTGCGATCATGTTTTTGATTTTGCAATTTGTCCTTAGTGTAGCAATAATGAAGTATTCGAAAAAAAATCCCTGTTTGGGGAATTAGCCGTGATAAACTGCTTGCATGGCATGGCAAATATTTTTAGATGTTAAGAACTCGATCATGACGTTTAAGAGAATCATTCCCTAATGAAGCAATCTATTTGCAGTATAAACAATCAGATCTTTCTTGGACCCAAAAATTGTTATCAAGGCTTTATGATCTGTTTGTAATATGAACCGTCTTCCAAGTTGGGATCTATGGAACTTTGTAACAGCGAATATTATTCCTAGAGTCTTTTTCTCGATTTCAGAATGTTGCTTCTCAGATGGTAGAAGGGATCTAGAAACGTGTACTACAGCTTTTTGCGAACTATCTGGCAGTTTATGGAGAATAAAGCACCGATGCTGTATGAGCTTGTATTACTTGCGTCTATGATGTCGAGTCTGCGGTCACAGTTGGTAAGGGAGAAATCTGAAAAAAGCATTTTCTTGATCTTTTCCTAGGCATCTTGGCATTCAGGGGTCCACAGTCATGGTTTGTCATTTTTGAAGTGTTCATTGAGAGACCCCTTAAATTTTGCATGTTCTTAATGAACCCTTGATAAAAGTTAGCTAGGCCGAGAAAGCTTTTTAAGTCTTGAACGTTATCTGCATGTTTCTGGTCGCGTTAGCTCTTTCTGGATCCGGCCGATGACTGCCTTTAATTATGATGTGACCTAAGTATTTGATCTCTGATAAGAACAAGTCACACTTTGCTTGCTTAACCTTAAACCCGTATTGTTTTAATTTCTCGAATGCGTTTATTATATGGTTCCAGTGCTCTTTCGTAGTTTTACTGGGCACAAGTATATCCAAATATGCTGTTGCATAATCAAGGTCGCCCAGCATAGTATCTATGACATGCTGGAAAATTGCAGGTGCAATCCTGAGTCTAAAAGCCAGTCTGTTGTATTTGGACAACCCTCTATGAGTGTTTATACAGAGAAATTTGGAACTTTCTTCGTCCATCTCTATCTGAAGGTATGTATCTAAGAGGTCAATTTTGGAGAAAATTTTTTCACCATTTAGTTTATTGAAAATTTCTTGAGGGCTTGAGAGAGGATAATGATGATCCTGCAAGACATCGTTTAACCTTGTCGATAAATCTCCACATATTCGTATTTGATTGGACTTCTTTTTTACCTGGACAGTGGAATGCTGACCATTCGCTAAAATCTGTTTTTGACTGAATACCTGCTTGTTCAAGTCTATCTAATTCTTTGTTGATCTGCTGTAGAGCAGCAAATGGGACATTCCGTGTCTTTTTGAATGCATGTTGTGCACCGTCCTTCACCTTACTCTAAGCTGTTAATTTAGAACATTTCCCAAGGCCACTAGAAAAAAAACTGGGGAAATCATTGTTTGAGTTCCTTTTTGAGATTTACCGAATTGAACACTATACTTCCTATTTTCTGAGAAAAGGTACACATCGGGCAATCCCATAGATGTAAGCTTTCTATTCAATCCATTCCAAACAGGCAATCTGAAGTTTTAAATACGTAGTCTTTCAGCTTTTTGGTAACCCCGTTTATTGTTGCTGTAAAGGTTACCTGGCCTAAGATGTTAATATTCTCGCCACTTAGGGATTTTGCTATTCATCTAATTTTAATAGGGCCTGTTTGTTTAATTATTGCCAGTTGATGATTTAAAGATTAGAACCCTGAAATTTCATATATTTATTTATAGAGTTATTAAAAATATACAGTCACATATTTTCTAAAATTCCTATCGACTATCTCGCGTGATTGATCTTGCCTAATTTTACTTTTGGGTTTCCTCGTGTACCAGTACTGAGTTAAATTATTACCATTTTATTGCAATTTTTGCAATATGCTTTCTTCTTGACTGAACAGAATTTCGTAAAATGCCAATTACCAGAATGATAACATGGTCTGCGCAGTTTCTTTAATCTATTCACGTTGTTTATTGCGAGATTTGGGACATGAAATTTCCTTTTTGTCTTTTTAGAGGAATAAGCGGTTGAATTGCTTCTAATTTTTCTGGCCTGAGCAAAACTTGAATCTTCGATCGTATTTTAATCAAATTTGACAAAAATCCCTTTTTGACAATTCTCTGCAAATTTTTTAGAGCTAATCAAGCTTGAACAGTACCGTTCGTCTGGCTTCGGCGTCTTCTGTTGATATTAGATCTTGTGTGCGGCTATTAAGTACTTAAAATCATCGACAGTCAGCTCGGCTAATTTGAAATTATTACAGAGCTTGTTCATTGGTGCTGCAAACGTTGAGAAATCTTGTTGGTTGTCCTTGAATATGTACAGACATTTCCGACGTTTAGAGAACAAGGTTGTGTTCGACTTTAATAGTTCCGATAGGAGCTGAATAGTCTCTGAAAAATCCAAGTCTGTCGTTTTCTTGGATAATATGAAGTCCATGAACCTACTGTTCGGTTTTCCCCAGTTTACTTAATAGTAGACATACTTTTTTTCACTGGACCATTGTACACAGTCGTCGTTGAAAATATCTTCATAGCGTCTGTAAGGGTGACAGAACGTCGACTCCGACTTCAAAATGTGAAACAACAAATATACCAAGTTATAATATATTCAAGAATGCATTTATTAAAGAACAATGTGGAAACAACATGAGAGAGTGTGCGCGGGTGTACACACATAAGCATAATCGGAAATGTTCATTGTGTGTAAAAGCGTGCGAACAGATAAGTTACTGAATAGTTCATTGTGAAGCGTGTATACCGAGTGTTCAGATAAGTTCGATGATATTATGCATTGTTTTTCCTTTGAGAAACAGTGTACTTTCGCTTTATCTTTAAACGAAGGTATCGCCTGTCGAGGCGAAAGGAATGTACGTCTGATTACACTGACGGTTCAAGCAAAAAGAGATAGATAACGGAATGGAAAGTTGAATGCGAAACAGGAAATAGAGACGCCACCTGTCGGACAAATCAAAAAGTACAACAAGAGCAAATAACTGTTGCATTATTGATAAAAATTTTGTGTGAGTGTATGCGCGACATACATATTCGCATATCAGTCTGAAAAACGTATGCGCAACACGTCTGTAAAAGGCCTACAAACGTTTTGTCATTCTCTGGTAAATATTCAAATGTTTCAATCGAGTTGTAAATTGTACTCTGAAAAAATCGTTTTTTAAAAGCTTTTTAGGGTCGTTTAATGAATTTACAAGTAATTATTGTATTTGCTGTAGTTCAGTTTTCTGAAGTTATTGGAATTCTATTTATTATTTATGTAACTCCATAAACATCTGTTGTATTTCCTCTGATTTTGGTTGGTACAGTTGTTGTCTTCCAATTTTTGTTGCTGATCCATGTGGGTCTTTAGCATTTTTCTTTTTCTTACTTTATCTGGCTGTTGTATTTACTGAGTGTGAATGAGAGAGGGGGGGCTAATACCATTGAAGATCACTTTTGCTAACACCATTTTTTATCAAATTTTGTCTTTATTTTTTGTTTCATTCTACCTTGTTTTATATTTTATTTCGTATATTTTTCTTCCATTTAATCATCTTTCGTTAGTCTTGCACCCTGGGTGGGATGGTGAATATCGTCGAAACGTAGATTAATCCGCACTGGGGTTTTCTTTTCTATTAAAATTAAATTGTATTTCAGTCTGTTTTTTCTTTCACAATTGGATTAATATATACAAAAGGTACACTGCATCGCAAATTAATGTTCATACGGAAAACAGGCTTATACACACTTTTATTCCATAGTAATTTTTATATACCATTTATTCAAAGAAAACCCACTAAAGTATTTTCATAATTCACATTATTTAATTAGAAAATCTATTTTTAACAATTAACTTGGTGTTATTAATTGATTTTAGTAATAAAATTGTTATCATTTTTGTATTTAGAAATATTATTTTAGATATATATTTTTAATTTATTTTGCTTTAATTTAATTTTAATTAGTTGCTAAAGCCAACATAAGTAAAGCTTACTTCTGTTTATTTAAAAAAAAAAGTTTATAAATGTATTTCAAACATAATTCGGCAAGACACGGCTCACGGCTGTAAAGAGAAACACGTTAAGTGGAACGCAGAAATGTGCGTGTGTGTGTTTTATCAATCTCAAACCAGTCGCGATTTTGTCTCCTGATTGAATTGGGGATTTGCCCACGAATGACTTTTTTTTAATAGTTTTAATTTTTGAAGAAAAAAAGACTTAAGAGAATGAAACTTTTACTTACAAGTACAGTCTGCTTGGCTTTTTGATTGTGTCGATAAGGTTGTATAGTTTTCTGGACATTCAAAGCACAAGCCGGTGGTGACATTCGGCTGATAATAACCTTGCGGACAATCTTCGCATTCATTGTTTGCAGTGTTTCGGAACGTTCCAGTTGGACAAATTCCTGTGAAACAATCCAGTCATAAGAAAGACAAACATTAGACAAACAGACAAATCATATATAAACGCTTACCATGTGTTTAGACAAAAAATATATAAACGCTTACTATGTGTTTCGACAAATTATATATACAACCTTAAATGGAGATAGGCCGATCATGTGACCTTAAAGACCTCTTTTTCAGGAGTTTAGTTTTAAAGAGTATATTTCATTACAACTGATATGTGGAAAACTATGTAAAAATGGAGCTAAAATAATATATATTACTCACATCCAATAACTCGTGGTTCTGCTCTTGATTATATATATATATATATATATATATATATATATATATATATATATATATATTATCAGTGGCGGCTCGTGCCTGGAGCTGTGGAACTGCAGCACCCCCAATCATTTCTACTCAATATTATCGATACACGGTAAAAATAATACGTTTATTTTTTCCTTTCTATGTGATAATATATCATATTAATAATAATAATAATAATAATAATAATAATAATATATATATTTATATATATATATATATATATATATATATATATATATATATATATAATCCTGAAGCTTAATGTCGATAACTGTCCCCATATTCATATAAGTATAAAAGTAAAACTTTGCTTGGAGCTGCCAAATTCACAGTTACACATTCTTAGCGAAGTTCGCTTATACGCATGCGCGCTTCAGACGGCGAATGAAAGCTAAATTGGAACTGTCGTTTTAGCAGTTCCAAACGCTCGTGAAAACCGGTGTTTGCGTGTTTTCGCTTATATTATTATTTTTTTAAAAGGCTTGTTTACAAATGTTTTGTTTTTATTATTATTAAAAAGTGTAAAGTGTCCTTGTAAATAAATATCCACCTTAAAAAAAATTCTCACACTTTTAAATGCGATTTAAGCAGACAAAATTATGCAATATGCGACACTTTTTTTTTTTTAATTAAAAGTGTTCGGGCTTTTTACCCGTAAAGCTACCAACGTAAGTAATATTATTTTTTCACGTACGGTTTATTTTGTTTGTGTTTTTATGTAGTTTGAAATCTATTCATTTTGTGGTAGTTAAACTTTACAGAATAAAAAAAAAAAATTTACATTTTTTCTATAGAAAAGCGAAGAAAATTTTATTTTTTAAATACATTTTCGTTAAAAAATGTTTTTAAATGTTGCTCATAGTACAAACATGTAATCTTTTTTTATTCTATATTTTATTTACAAAGTAAGTTTAGTTATAAATACATTTTTAAATTTTAAATAAAACTGTTATCCAATAAAACCATTTTTAAATGGTAAACTCCTAACTTTACCATCGTGTGCAAGCAAGTAAATTTCAAAGATTTTGTTTTTATGAAAAAATAAATTATTAAAAAATTGTAAATAAAATGTATTTAGAAAAATGTTTTTCGTTTATTTGCCTGCGGAAAAGCCCATAAAAGTTATTCAATCTGTAAAGTTTTAAAGAAATATATTTGTATATTTTTTTATTACTCTGTAAAATGTACACAATTTAAAATAGTATTTTTTTATTAAAATGTTTTTGCGTATTATCCCTTTTTCGACGGCTTATAATGGCAAAGTTAAAAAATATTTGTATTAAAACAAGACAATTTTAATGGCAAGCTTATTTTGTTATACGCCTATTTTTAATTAACAACAAGCTTTTTTATCAATAAAAACGTTTTTAAATAGTAAAACTATTTTCGTTGATAAAAATCTATTATCTAAAAGTTATAAAAGTACCATTCAACTCAGTTAGAACTTCCGGTTCAGTTGAATCGCAAAAAGAGAATCACGTAAACATTGTATTCCTTCTACCCTA
Source organism: Euprymna scolopes (assembly GCF_053919585.1). Lineage (NCBI taxonomy): Eukaryota > Metazoa > Mollusca > Cephalopoda > Sepiida > Sepiolidae > Euprymna > Euprymna scolopes. The sequence continues at coordinate 26,974,240 of NC_136522.1, forward strand.
ATTAATATTCTACTAATAGACTGCCTAGTACTTACCTTTCCCAACACAATTGATATAAAAGAATTTAACCATGGCCTCCTTGCATCCCCAAGAAATAACTTCTGTGACGGTAAATGAACTTCAACAGATTGAGTTTTCACAGCTGCTTCTCCATGATAAAGTTGAAATTAAGAAAAGAGGCCGTTCAACGCCTGATATTCAAATATCTCAGCCAGGCATTAGCAACAACAAAGTGTATATTCGTAGCTTTAATTCTGACTGGTACCAACGGAAAAGTTGGCTTTGCGGCTGTGAACTAAAAAAGGTATTGTTCTGCTTTCCTTGTTTGTTGTTTGGGGGTGATGTAACGTGGACAAAAGATGGTTTCAGAACTATTAGCAAAATGAAAGATAGAACTGAAAAGCATGAGAAGTCAAAGAAGCACGTTGACAATGTAGTTTCCCTATCAATTTTGGGGACCGTAAATATTAAAGAAAAACTTAGTGAGGCCTACAGACTTTCAATCAATCATCATAACATGAATGTTAAGAAGAACCGTGAAATTTTCTCTAAAATAATAGATTGTATTTTCTTTTGTGGGAACTTTGAAACTCCCTTACGAGGACATGATGAAAAAGATGATTCAGTAAATCCAGGTGTATTTAGAGGATTAATAAATTTTGCATCTAAATTAGATCCAGATTTAAAGAATCACTTAGAAACCAGTAGTGTCTTCAAAGGTGTTTCCAAGACCATTCAGAATGACATACTTGACTGTCTTTTACAAATATACCGTGATAAAATAAGGGCAGAAATTAGCAAAGCTTCCCTTGTAGCTGTCATGGCTGACGATACAACAGATGTGTCTGAACATACAAAATGATCATTGTTTTACGGTACGTCTTGGATGAAAAAATACTTGAACGCTTTTGGGGATTCTTTATTCCAGAAAACCAAACCGCTGATGGAATATCAAAATGTATTCTACAACAATTGGATATAATCCTTCAAGGGAATCGCCAAAAACTGATAGCTCAGACATTTGATGGTGCAAATGTCATTAAAGGCAAAAAAGATGGTGTTCAGGCGAAAATAAAAGCAGTTTATAGTAATGCACATTTCACTCACTGTTATGCGCATCAACTTAATTTAATAATGAGGAATGCAGCAAGCATTACACGAAATGCTAGAATATTTATCTCTTACATTTTGGCTATTCCGACTTTCTTTTCTAGATCACCACGGCGTCTGTCCATTCTCAAGAAGCATCTGGATGTAAGCATTCCACGTCCATCTGCCACAAGGTGGAACTTTAACATACGGACCATAATAGAGTTCATGAAAATGTTCAATCATTAAAAAAATGTCTCACTGAAATTCAGCCAACATCATATGTAGATGAAACCGTTGCAGAAGCGACAGGAATTCTGAAATATTTGAACGATGATAATTTCATATTTTGGTTAGAGCTATTTCATCAAATTATGTCTCATGTTGAAATTATTTATAATCAAAGTCAATCTCGGAAAATTAGCATATATAAAGTCAATAAATACATAGCAAATTTCAAAACTGCTATTTTAGAGATAAGAAACTCCAAATACTGTGAAAATCCTTCACAAACACCCAAGGCCGAAGCTAAAGAACTGTGTGACTATATATCTGTTGATATAACGGACAGATATTCTTCAACTAAACATTTAATACTTGCTAAATTGTTTAACAAGAAAAGCTTTGCTAGTTTTAAGAAAGAACTACCTACAGAAGAGATATCCTTGACAACTGAAGCATATCCCATGATTGACAAACAAAAGCTTGAAACTGAGTTAGAAATATTTTATAGTAGGTCAGATATCCATGAGTATTGCAAAGTAATTGATCTCCTGAAATTTATTTTGGAAAACAATTTAAACGATGTTCTTAGTGAAATCACAAAACTCATAAAAATTATCTTGACAATTCCCATGACTACATCAGAGGCAGAACGTAGTTTTTCAACTCTGAAAAGAATAAAAACTTTTCTAAGGAGCACTATGGGTTGCGAAAGACTAAATGCACTTGCAGTGCTTTCAATTGAAAAAAAGTTCTACAGCAGTCATTCAGAAGTTAAGGAGAAAATTATCAATCGTTTCTCACAAATTAAAACAAGAAGAATGGAATTTACTTTCAAAAAAATATAATAAGTAAGATATTCCAAATATTTACATCTATTTAGAATTCCTTTAAGTTATTGTATTTTTATACGTGTGCATACGTATAAATTATGTATATTTTTTATGTTTGTTTTATTTTTACACAATATTAAAACAATACGCATTTTTTTAACAGCACCCCCACTAATCTTAGGCACGAGCCGCCACTGTATATTATATATATATATATATATATATATATATATATATATATATAGTAAGTTATAATATATATATATATAATAAGTTATGTATATATATGTATATATATGTATATATATAATGTACGTAATAATATTTAAATAAAAATATTTAAATAATAAATTAATAATTACAAATAATACATCCCAAAATGTGGGCCGTTGAAAATGTAAACAAAGAGCAGATAGCTTCTTTCTTAAGAGCGCCCAGGGAACGAGAAGAAAGAAAAAATGCTACAGAAGCGCTTATATAATAAATAAATAAATAAATAAATAATCTTACATTTATAGCAATAAAAGTGTGCATAAAAACTGATAAGGTCCCCGTGGTCTTGTGGTAAAACACCAGGCTACTTATCAAGCAGTATCGAGTTCACTCCTTGTCAACAAAATGTAGCCATACTGATGAGAAGTAATACTTTGAAACATGCATATCTGCAGATAAATTAATTTTATGCACATAATAATATCTAAATAAAACTATGTAAATAATAAATTTATATATATATATATATATATATATATATATATATATATATATATATATATATATATATATATATACAGTGATGATCATATTTATTGGCACGGTAAAATAAAAGTTAAATTTTGTCTAATAAATTCTAAAAAAGGGATTAAATTAAAGAAAATAACAAAGTATATTATGTATTTTTAACTGGCCTTTCCGATGCAGCAATCGGATTTTAGAAAATATAAATAACAAAGGAACAACAAACATAATTGCAAAAAACCCTTGTTCAAAATTATTGGCACGATTTATTATTATTGGCCTTTGGCCTTGATTACCTTCCTCAGTCGCTTTTCATAGTTTACAACCAAGTTGTTGCACTCTTCAGTAGTAATTTTAGCCCACTCTTCCTGACAATAATCCTCCAATTGAATAAGATTCTTAGGCTTCCTTTGCATTACCCTCAATTTTAATGTTCTCCATAAATTTTCAATTGGATTAAGGTCTGGGCTTTTTGATGGCCACTCCAAAACATTAATATGATTGTCCTCAAGCCATTTCTTAGTCAGTTTAGCCGAATGCTTTGGGTCATTATCTTGCATGAACCACCAACGACGACCAAGTGAGAGCTCTTTAGCAGAGTCTTTCAGGTTTTCATCCAATATTTTAACATAATCTTCCTTTTTTATGCTACCTGTGACCTTAACAAGTCACCCTGGTCCAGAGGCAGCAAAGGATCCCCAAAACATCAAACTGCCTCCACCGTGCTTCACTGTGGGTATGGTGTTCTTAGGCAGGAAAGCTTCGCCAGATTTTCTGTAAATATAAGACACTTTATTATGGCCAAATAACTCTATTTTCGTTTCGTCAGTCCATAGAACGCGTTTCCAGAATGCAACATCTTTATCAATATGACGTTTTGCAAAGGCTAGCCTTGCTTTCAGGTGCATAGGCTTCAATAAGGGAGTCTTTCTCGGACGACATGCTTTTAAACCAGCTCTCTTCAAAACTCTACCAACTGTATGTCGAGATACATTCACTCCAGAGGTGCTCTGTTCATCAACAATCTCCCCAACAGAGATCCTTGGGTTTTGTTTTACTTGTCGAACAATTTTCCGTTCATCTCTTGGGGAAAGAATCCTTTTTCTCCCTCTACCCTCTAAACTCATAACGTGGCCTTGCGATTTGAACTTGTTTATTATGGCTCTAACAGTGGATTTGGGAAGGTTTAGCTTCTTTGAAATATTATCATAGCCCTCCCCATTGGTATGGCATGCTACAACAAGCTTCCTGACGTCTTCGCTGTGTTCCTTAGTTTTAACCATGGCGATTGAAAATTATAATTTAGTCACTTATAATAGTTTAAATAAATCGCTATCTAAAAATTATCTGAAAAAAATTATTCACTGAATTAGCGTTAAACAAGCATAATATGGCTATAAAAAAGTTCAGAAAGCACGTAAACCGGAAATTGATTGATATTATACTGATACTAAAAGAAAAACAAAGCCGTGCTAATAATTTTGAACAAGGGTTTTTTGCAATTATGTTTGTTGTTCCTTTGTTATTTATTTTTTCTAAAATCCGATTGCTGCATCGGAAAGGCCAGTTAAAAATACATAATATACTTTGTTATTTTCTTTAATTTAATCCCTTTTTTAGAATTTATTAGACAAAATTTAACTTTTATTTTACCGTGCCAATAAATATGATCATCACTGTATATATATATATATATATATATATATATATATATATATATATATATATATATATATATATATATATATATATATATATATATATATATGCCACTTTGTTTCTGTGTGTGGGTTCATTCTTTATTGACTAAGAAACGGCTAGGCCGATATTTTTATTTAATTTCACACAAACGTACTTTTTGGTTTTATATCAGTATGCCTCCCAGAAGTATTGATAATCAGAAAAAAATCCGATGAGGAAAGAAACAGTTCGATTTTTACCGCGGTTAACGCCCTTATACAGCCCAACATTGTGATGCTATAGTCAATCCATTCGCTCCCAAGTAGGAGAGAAAAAAAATAATATATAACAAAAGAAAAGGGAGTAGATTTATCCGGTAACAAACGAAATAGAAAATAGGATTCATGATTAGACAATAGATAGGAAGGTAGACAAAAGAAGTTGTGGGATTGTTGTCAGGGTGACAGTAACAAAAGCATGGAATAATGGGTATAGATACTTTTAGATTTGGTTTTTGGGTAATTTATAATTGACGATGAGATTTATAACGCCGATACTTAGAGAGGGGTTTAACAACAGTTGACAACAGTGCCCAGTTCAGAGGAATTTTTTGGCAATGATCAGAGTTGAGTTGCCAGTAAATGCCAATAAATATATTGTTTTGTTTTTCGTGTCTTGACTCTGTTGCAGAAACAAATAGAACTCTTTTCTTGTGCGTTAGTGCCTCCCCTGACTGTGCGATATGGCACATACTGACCAATCATAGGCATAGAGCAGGGATCTTCCTTACCCCCTTAAAGAACTATAACTGCTTCCGTTCCGGACAAGACTCTCCCTCTCTCTGCCCACATCGGTATGGACGGTCCCCACTTGGGAATAACTAGCGGGCAAGGGCAAACGAGTTCTATCCTAGCTATATCTAAATGGTATCTTGCCTTACTTCAATAAACCTTTTCCTTGCAAGTTTTACGAAGTCGTTTGTTCGTTTATTCAGTAACTTGTGTTGAAATATACTTATTTTATTAGGGAGTGCCCGAAAAGCATTAACTCCACTCCCTAAAACTTCGTCACTCAGTTCCGTTCAGTCGCGTTACATAATCAACCGTATTCATTTCTGATAGCTTGATTTTTTGCCGAACACTGATCTTGGACATTACTTTAAAAAATATACAAATTTATTGCGTTTGGGGAGGGAGGCTATTTTTAAAACTGTATCTACTTCAGTATTTTCTTTAAATTTCTATTTTTGAACGATTATCGAGATTCCCGAGACGTGATACTCTCTTGTCGAACACCTTTTTATTCTAAAGTAACACTCGACAATACTTGTTTTTTTTAACTAAATAAACGCTTTAAAAAAAGTTGAACCATTAAAAACTCACAAAGCTATGTAAAAAACGGACACTTAGAAAATCGATTTTGTATATTTTAAATTAACAGTAAACAACAATCGTGAGTTGGAACTTTAAAACAGTTGGGACTTTACGGCAATCATGAGCTGGACACTGTTAAACACAGCTTGTGGCCTGGAGCATACAGGGAAATGAATTTTTCATCTTTCTAAGGAAAAGGTCTAGAGAGTAAGTTTAAATGTAGACCTGAACGTGTCAACGGTCGATGGTAACACACATGCTCAAAGTCGAACCGATCTATGTGTAAAGTGTCAGAGTCTGTGTTTCTTTTGTTTCCATGTTTTTTTATTTTAGTTTTACACTTATGAGCCCGTGCACTCCTCTTTACAGGTGTCAGTGTGGGAAACTATGGTTGTACTGGCATAACTATGATTATACTGGCATAACTATACTTATACATGCATAACTATGATTATACTAGTATAACTATGATTATACTAGCATAACTATGATTATACTGGCATAACTATGATTATACTAGTATAACTATGATTATACTAGCATAACTATGATTATACTGGCATAACTATGATTATACTAGCATAACTATGATTATACTGGCATAACTATGATACCACTAGCATAACTATGATTATACTGGAATAATTATGATTATACTGGCATAACTATACTTATACTGGCATAATTATACTTATACTGGCATAACTATGATTATACTAGCATAACTATGATTATACTGGCATATCTATGATTATACTGGCATATCTATGATTATACTGGCATATCTATGATTATACTGGCATATCTATGATTATACTGGCATAACTATACTTATACTGGCATAACTATGATTATACTGGCATAAGTATACTTATACTAGCGTAACTATGATTACACTAGCATAACTATGATTATACTGGCATAACTATGATTATACTGGCATAACTATACTTATACTGGCATAACTATGATTATAATAGCATAACTACGATTATACTGGCATAACTATGATTATACTAGCATGACTATGATTATACTGGCATAACTATGATTATACTGGCATAACTATACTTATACTGGCATAACTATGATTATACTAGCATAACTATGATTATACTAGCATAACTTTTATTTTTTTACACATTGATCACCACTTATCAAGGCCCGGAAGCCACTCACAGATAAGGGTTATTGCAAGTACATTACGTTAGTGTGGAGATTTGATGAAGTGTTTACTTAAGGGGGCGGTTCATTAGGAATTTGTTAACATTGGACTTGAAGACATCCAAATTGTAGTCCGGAGGGAAGCAGGCAGACGGAACAGAGTTCCACAGGCGTGTAGTTCTAAGAAAGAAGCTTTGTTCATGGAATCCGCGTTTTGATTTAGGCACAGATATTGAGTGGGGGAAAATTTTCACAGTGGATTCAGCTAGACGGGTGTTTTTCGTGAAAGATTGGCGAGGAGGGACCAGAGATTGGAATTCAGACGAGCACCTGCCATGAAAATAACGATAAAACAAGGATAGGGTCGCAACGTTTCTTTTGTGGGAGAGAGGTTTCAGGGTAGAGAAAAGGGAATCCCCCACTAAGCCATGAAGTCTATTTTGTACTCTGTCAAAGCATGATAGGCTGTTTTTGGCCGCTCCTGCCCAGATATGGCAGCAGTATTCCATCCTTGGACGTACTTGGCTTTTATATAGATAGAGAATTGCATCAGTAGTGAGATATCTTCTGGAGCGGTAGAAGGATCCCACCATCTTTCCAGCGACCTTGGCAACAGACTTGATGTACGTGTTCCATTTCAGATCAGGATTAAAGTCAAACCCAGAAGCTTGTCAAAACACGGGGACTCACCCAGACGAGAGCCATCCATCACAATTGATGCCAGCTGGGGATCAGAGCGTTGATGATGTAAGGATAGGAGTTTGGTTTTGGATGCATTAAAGGTAATCAGCCACCTCTTCCCCCACTGAACCACGCGCTCGAGATCAGAGGAGAGAGAATCCGAGAGAACTTTGTCATTTACAACCTTTGATGTGTTGCCGTAGATGGTCGTGTCATCAGCATAGATGTCAACGAATGATTTAAGTATGTGTTTAGGGAGGTCATTGATGTAGATCAGGAAGAGAGTTGGGCCCAGGATTGATCCCTGAGGGACTCCAGCATTTATATTGCAGGCCTCCGATTTTTGTCCATCTACCACTACTCTTATGGACCTATCGGAGAGTTTTAATTTTTAAATTAAATGATTAAATGATTTAATGATTGAGAAAACATTTCCAGTTATACCGTAGCTGGAAATCTTGTGAAGTAGACCCGTATGCCATACCTTGTCGAAGGCCTTTGATATGTCAAGAGCAATTGCCCTAGAAAGGAAGCCTTTGTCAAGAGATTCACTAATCCTGTGGGATATAACCGTCAGCACATCTGCGGTAGATCTTGCAGAGCGGAAACCATATTGTGTGTCACTAAGAAGGTTATTCCTGCTGAGGTGGTTGACTATTTCTCTATTTAATATGGATTCCAGCAACTTACTCATAACACACAGGAGACTTATTGGTCTGTACTGAGAGGGAGATGACTTATCGCCTAAATTCTTAAATACAGGGCAAACTGATGAGGTCTTCCAGGGGGTCGGAAAGCACTTCTCCTTAAGGCAGCGTTTAAATAGTTTCGTAAGTATGGGAGCAAGTTCTGGTTGAAGCTTTTTTAACACTATAATTGGGATGCCATCAGGGCCAGTTGCTTTACTGGAATCTAGGTTTTTTATTAGCTTGGCGACTTCATGCACGGATATTTGTATGTTACCTAGCTTGTTCTGTGTTATAGGAGGAAATATGGGGAGTTGATGACCTTCGTCGCATAGGGTAGAATTAGCTGCAAAGTTCTTTGCAAATAGTTTGGCCTTGTCTGACGCTGACGAGATGACCTCTGGTCCATTGATAATGGTTGGGATAGAACGCACACTTCTGTTCAGGATCCTATTTGTTATTTGCCAAAACTGGTGGGATCCAAGCCGCTGATCAGCTACCTTGGATTTAACAGACTGGGCATATAGCTCTCTTGCATTTTTTATTACTCTTTTACAGTGGTTGCTGGCAAACCTGAAAGCAGCTTTAGTCTCAGTGCATCTATTACGTTGGTAGCTATGGAAAAAGTGATTTCTGTGTACGATAGCAGCAGCACATTCTGGGGAGAACCCTGGCTGGCTGTTAGGTTTTTGTTGGAATTTTTTAGATGGTATGAATTGGTCTATGCCTACAATTAACCATTCTGTCAGATCTGATACTATAGAGGACACTTCCTTTTTAAACATGGAGTGCAGAGGTAAATCAGATATGAATGTACGGAAGCTATCCCAGTCAGCCATAGAGTATCGGTATACAGTATGGTGGAGGGGTACATCTGGGGGTTTCTTACATTTCGTTTTTATCTTAACTGATACGACGGAGTGGTCGGAGGATCCTAGAGGAGAATGAACGGAACATGAACATAGCTCAGGGGAAGTTGAGAGAAAAAGGTCTAAGAGGCTTGCATATTGACCGGGTGTATCGGGCACACGGGTGGGTTCGCGAACAATCTGAGTGAGGTCATAAGCAATGGCAAAATCATGACAAAACCTCCCCTCATCATCTGTCTTATTTGAATGGGTCAGCCATTCCACGTTATGGACGTTGAAGTCACCACAGATGTGGATGTTAGCCGAGGGATGTGGAGACAGTAGTGGTCTATTTTCTCAGATATGCTCTTAAAGATAGTAACTCCGCTGTTATGGGGCCGATAGAGGGCAAATATAAATGCGGTGGTGTTAGCAAGTGCAACCCTGAAGCACATATAGGGTAAATTAGGATCTTCTCTAGTGATATCCCTGCCACACGGGAAGCCATCCTTAATGTAGGCACATATTCCATGCCCATGGCGATCTTGGGTATCTGATTTAGCTGTTAAATTGGAGTATCCGTTAATTATGAACTCATCTAGGGAAATGGTCGGCCCTATTCCAGTTTCACTTAGAAATAATACGTCCGGTTTCGTCTCCTGTAATAGGGTTTCAACCTCTGGAAGGTTGGAACATAGACCCCTGATGTTGGAGAAGGAGACCTGGTAGTAGGGGTCTATCTTGGAAGATGGGGTTCTAGGTTTAATCGAGTTTTTATTCTGGAGATATTTCATGTTGAGGTTTTGAGATTTGTGGAATAGGTCGGCATACTTGGTTAGAGCAGTACAGAGAGGGAAAGTAAGAGAGAAAAAGACAGGAAATTTTTTTTGTAGCACACGAAAAGGTAAAGCCGTAACAATTACCCACTAGTATGGCATTGAGAGGCCCCACCAGAGACTACTGCATGGTCCAGATCCACTCACCAAATGGCAATACAGCAGTCCCAGTACTTTGCGCCTGCTGATAGGACAGCCTCCTTAGTGGTTAATCCAAGGTTCGGGTCCCTGACTATCAGGCGAATAACGTCAGCCCAGACAAAACGTTTACCTCCAGCACCCTTACTAGTGACATGGCCACAAGGACAGACAGAGACAGAAAAATTTCCGACATCTCAGACTACTGGTCACCAAGTACTACCAACCTTTAAGCAGCTTTTTCTTCACCATTTGTCAGAAAAATCACTCATTGAATGAGGACTGAATGACAAAACAGGAGAAGCGAGAGTTACTGGAGCTGCCGATAACACATCCACTATATTATCTACTCGCCATTAAAAAAGGGGGGAGGAGGGGGAATGTGTACAAGTGACTTATTTATATCTAAGTAGTAAGTCCGGTGCGAAGTTAACAATTCAGGACACTTTTGATGATAATCTCCCCTCCCATATTAATGGGTGGAAGTTTGTCGTTATCTATCTAGTTTGAATCATTAGAGTTTCATCTTATAATTAATTAAAATCCAATAATTAACTATTATCAATTTGTAAAGTCGGCTTAATATTAATTTACGTTCGAGTTTAAATAATTATTCAAGGTTTTAATTTAGGAGGTTCGTTTTCATGAGTAACTGTTTCTTTGCACTGTATTATATTTCGAATGTACTTGAATATAAGGCTAACTATATAAGATTGTTTGATTTGCCAGCAAGAAGAAAGTATTTTCAATACAGGCAAGCTTGCAGTAATAGTATATATTAAGTATACTACTTAAATAAAGCCCTAACTTTATCTACTCTAGAGAATAATTTCCGGCTTTTTTCTTTTATCGTTAGTTGCCGGCATTTTGTTTGTTTTTATCGTTTAGCTTTGTAGTAGGAGGGGGGACAGATAAAACGGAATACAGACAAAAAGACAGGAGAAATACAGACAAAATACATAAACACGAAAAACAAGTTTAAAAACAATGTAACATAAAACATTTAGGATTAGTTTAGAAAAAAAATAAAATAAAAAATAAAAATACTTAACGTTTTTGAACTAGAGATCCGTCCCCTGCATTTTTGTCAACTGTTAGCTGGCATATGTCTTTCTAGAGCGACAGAAGATTTCTATATCCGGATAACTTGGTCGAGTGCCTATCTATAGAATAAAAGTTGTTACGTTGGCATGTGTGAAAATATCAAATTTACATTTTTTTTGTTAAAAAAAAGTTCTAACTTTTTTTTTCTTTTATAAACTCCTAACTTTATCTACTCTAGAGAATAATTTCCGGCATATTTCTTTTATCGTTAGTTGCCGGCATTTTGTTTGTTTTTATCGTTTAGCTTTGTAGCAGGACGGGGGACGGATAAAACGGAATACAGACAAAAAGGCAGGAGAAATACAGACAAAATACATAAACACGAAAAACAAGTTTAAAAACAATGTAACATAAAACATTTAGGATTAGTTTAGAAAAAAAACTATGATTATACTGACATAACTATACTTATACTGGCATAACTATACTTATACTGGCATAACTATACTTATACTGGCATAACTATACTTATACTGGCATAACCATGATTATACTGGCATAACTATGATTATACTGGCATAACTATGATTATACTGGCATAACTATGATTATACTGACATAACTATGATTATACTAGCATAACTATGATTATACTAGTATAACTATGATAATACTAGCATAACTATGATTATATTTGCATAATTATGATTATCCTAGCATAACTATGATTATACTAGCATAACTATGATTATACTGGCATAACTATGATTATACTGGCATAACTATACTTATACTGGCATAACTATGATTATACTAGCATAACTATGATTATACTGGCATAACTATGATTATACTAGCATAACTATGATTATACTGACATAACTAGATAAGAAGATAAACGAAAAATCTATGGCACACAACGTTAGTGTCAGCAAGTTTCCGAGTAGGGTAGCACTAGGTGTATCAGAATTTTGGGGAATCTTTGACACCCCTAACACGAAACTTCGAATAAAAGCTAAAAAATCTATAATTTCTCTTTTAAAAGTGGGCTGTTTATTTTCCTGGTGGATTGTACTTCCAAAATAAACTATTAAAGTTGTATAAAAAGTAATAGAAATAGTATTTTTTTTATTTAAAACGAAAACAGTAATGAAATCAATTGAATTTTACGAGCTAAGTATTTTTAAATTTTTAAACTTTAAAAATCTATCAAAATTTTTCTATTGATTCAATTTTTACGATATTTTCAAGGTCAATGTAAAATTCTATGCTCTTTCCAATAAACTGAATATAATATTTTAGACAAACGCTTTTTTTTAATTCACGCCCCCATTTTAAAATGTCTATTAAAAAGTAAATACTTAATTTACTCACCAAAGTTTTAAATATCCCAAATTGGAGATAAAAGATCAATAAATAATATATTCAAATGTAAAATAAAAAAGTAGTGTTTTTTAGAAATTTAAGTCCAAAGTTTAAAAACTTTTTTTAACCACGTATTTTTTATTATTATTATTATTATTATTATTATTATTATTATTATTATTATTATTATTAATGAAACCTTGGACCTTGCTCCTTTAATTGAAAAAGGAATTAGGGTTTGAATGACATTCTTCGAGTAGTTATAAGCTTCGAAAACAGGGGGTCGAATTATTCTATATATTTCACGCATTCGTAAGGTTATTTTCTGACACACCTAGGGTAGCACGAGATTTGTAAGTGAAAACAACTTGAAAAAAAAGATAGAAAAAAAATATCTGACACAAGAACCTACATGTAAACAAGAAAGTGAAGAAAAAAATAAACTCAAAAATGTTTCACAGATGTTTTTGCTTCGGACATATATATATGTGTGTGCGTGTGTGTTTGTTTGTGTGCTTTGTAAAGATTTTTTTATTCGTATAGTAATTGGAAACATGTTCGTTCACTCGATGTTCGGATGGGATCGAGGAGCAGAGCGGGGTGCCATTTCGTCACCTTCTGACATTAGAAGAAAAATGCAAAATTATTCAATTATATCAATAAATTTTGGCAAATTATGTAAATAAATTTTGTAGAAAATGATTATTTAGTAAATTGATCGGAAATTTATTTGATTTTAAAAGAAAAAAGTATGGATTAAAAAATTTAAATCAATAAATTGTCTGTCATTTTGTCATTATAAAAAAGGATGATTGAATTCATTTTAATTTGCAAAAGAAAAAACAACTAAAAAAGCAAAAATCAACCAATTATCAATAAATTTTGTCATTATAAAAAATGATTCATTTACATTCGACATAATTTATGTATACTATTTAATTTTAATGAAATAAAACATTTTTTTTTCATTATAATTATTAAAATAAAACAATAATCGTTTTCATGGCAATATATTGATAATTCGCTGATTTTGGTTTTTTAGAAATGTTTTTTCTTTTGCGAATAAAAATTAATCTAATAATCATATTTTTATGACGACGAAATTTATTCATAATTTAATGATTTTAGATTTTTCTCACGATTTAAAATTTTTCTTCTAATGTTTTATATGCAATTAATTTTATTTTTTCTGTCAATATAATAATCGTTTTTTATAATGAGAAAATTTATAAATATTTAAAATTTTAAAAAATGAAACAAAATGTCAATTACATTTTTATTAGTACACTAGTTGTACCTTGCCACGCGTTGCAGTGGCTCAATTTGGTGTAATGGAAAAATTTGATAAAAAGCGAAAATGCATGTTTCTTATATTAGTACAGCATTCCACTGCAAAAAGTGAAAAAGAAGGCGAAAATGAAAAAAATGGTACTCTTGCAGAATTTGATCTGGATCCTCGGGAGATTCTGTGAATCATTCATGGTTTGAACTTGACCAACAATCAGTGGATGAAGCCGAACGCAGCAAAAATGTTGAAACGCTAAATGTTTTTCTTTTTTGTTGTTGTTTTACAAAAAATGTGAGTTAGTAATTAATATTTGGTTGATGGTGGGGGGAGCGGGGTTACTATACACAGATTCGAAAAAGTTGTCCAAAAACAAATAAATGAAAGCAAAGGTAAGGTAATTTACGTTTCTACCTAATTGGATAATTGTTTAGTGTTTTTATGTAATGTAAAATGTTTAATTGGCTAAAAAAACAGAAATGGTCGCGGACTCTGTTGAATACGTTAAGTTTGGGAAAGTAAGTTGAAAACTAAAAACTATACAAAACAGTGTCTGAAACTCACCGAATATATGTTACCATGACATAGGCTGGCATAATCGGTGGGTTTCTGACAGTATTTTGTATAGTTTTTTAGTTTTAACTCACTTTCTCTAACTTAAAGTAATCAACAGTGTCCACCACTATTTGTAGCTTTCAAATACCCCGATAAACACTGTTTTTCGAGCCGACTAAACGTTACATTAAATGAAAAGGGTTCATATTACTAAACACAGATACAAAGAAGTTGTCAAAAAATAAATATATAACAAATGTTATCAAAGGCAAGAAAAGTAAGTGTTCTACCTAACTGGATAAGATTTTAGTGTTTTTATGTAATGTATAATCGGTTCAAAAACATTCAATGTTTATCGGTATATCTGAAAAATACAAATGGCGGCAGACTGTATCGAACACGTTAAGTTTGGGGAAATTTTGGGAAAATGAGTTTAAACTAAAAAACTATACAAAATACTGTTAGGAACTCACTCAATATATGTTACCATGACGTAGGCTGGCATATAATCGGTGGTTTTAAACTTTTGCTCGATACAGGTGACGACTTTTAAAAGTCCCTTTTAGTGATTACCTGGTTTGAAGATATTTGTACAACTAAACGGCAAATCTGCTCTAAAAAATCCGGTATTATTTTACTTTAAGGCCCGTTTCACGTTCATATATAACGAAATATTTTATTGTAGATTTTGGTGTGCTAAAAACGAATCTGCAAACCGTTTCCGTAGCAAAAAGAAAGTTTTCATGATATTCATGAAATTACTTTTTCGAAAAGTGGATGATCACTTTTCAATGTAAATTTAACTTAGAATGAGCACCCACTTTCTGGCCACCTGAGAGAGGGGCATTTTTCTGTGTTTCTTGGCTAAAAAGTTTTTTGTTAGATTTCTTTTGCATGATAATAACCCCTGAACTCTGGGACTATTTTCCATTTCACAGCCGTAGCCTTCGTTTACGCTATGCGTTAGCATAAACGAAAGCTGTTTAGCCAATAAACATGGAAAAAAATCCCCCCTCTCTCAGGTGGCTAGAAAGTGGGTGCTCATTTTAAGTTAAATTTACATGGAAAAGTGATCGCCACTTTTTCGAAAAAGTAATTTCTTCATATCATAAAAACTATTTTTTGCGACGGAAACGGTTTGCAGATTCGTTTTTAGCACTCCAAAATCTACAAAAAAATTTTTGTTATTTACGAACGTGAGACGCACGGCCCTTAATGGAAAATTATATAAAAAATCCGGGGGAAAATAGTTTTCAATAAAAACAGCAAATGAATTCGATAGAAAAGAAATGGATGCTATTTTTTTTTCTTTTTTCTGTGTGTTTCTTGGCTAAAAAGTTTTTTGTTTGATTTCTTTTGCATGGTATTAACCCCTGAACTCTGGGACTATTTTCCATTTCACAGACGTAGCCTTTGTTTATGCTATGCGTGAGCATAAACGAAAACTGTTAAATATGCATTCGCGTACCAAACTGCTTTGTCAAAAAACCTTTAAGCCAATAAACACGAAAATAAATGCCCCTTCCTCAGGTGGCCAGAAAGTGGGTGCTCATTTTAAGTTAAATTTACATCGAAAAGTGATCACCAACTTTTCGAAAAAAAAATTCTTCAGATCATGATCATTTTGGTACTCCTTGGGCGTTGAGTTCCATGGCGACCTGCAGAATTATTTAATGGTCGGTCCCTTAGTACCCCCCTAGTCAAGGCTAACGCATGCGCACGTAACATTTTTCATTTATTTACTTACGCGGTGGAGTTTCTATACTGATAGGTTTTTTGAAATTTTTTCACTAGATTATTATTGATTGAACACTAACCAGATTATGAAAAAAAATTGAAAAAAAGAAATCATTTCAACATTTGAAAGGGGTACTCACTTTTTAATTACCACGTTCTGGTAAATCGGTCACTCATTTTTTTTTTTTTCTAAATACGGAAGTGTCTTCGGGAGATATAAAATGGTCGCATGTTGACGAAGCAATGTATCGGGAGGCGTACGGGATGAAAAATTGTTTGTAAATTTTTAGATTAGGTCCACCTCCTCAATTTTCTTTTAAATGACGACTTGAAATGGTTTTCGACTATGCTGAATACGAAAATCGCATTGAAATTTTGCAGAAATAAGTAGTTATCAAGATATAAAAAGTTGTATTATGCATTGTAATCTTTGGCAGCCATCTTTTTTACGTGTGTGTATTTGTTTATGGCGCGTGTGCACGTAAAAAGATGGCCGCCGAAGAATACAATGCATAATACAACTATTTATTTCCGCAAAATTTCAATGCGATGTGCGTGTTCAGCATACTCGTAAAGCTATAAATGTCGTCATTGAAAGGAAAATTGTGGAGGTGGACCTAATCTAAAAAAATATCAAATTATTAAACATTTCTCCAGTGAAATTTCTCCAGTGAAATTTCAAATTATTAAACATTTCTCTTAGTGAAATTTATAATACTTTTAAAAAAATTTATAAAAAAGACAAAAGTTTTGAAAAAAAAAAAAACTCACCTTTCATGAAACAATTTAAAAAAAACCCACAAACTGACTAAATAAGTAAAAAAAGAAAAATGAAAAAACTCGAAACTTTATTTTCATAAAAACAATAAAAAAAGTCATGTTCAATCTATTTTTTTTTCTTTGAGAAACAAATATATTTCTGACTTACAAATGCGGAAGAGACTCATTATTTTTACTTTCTATGGTTTTGATATACCGCGTTTTTATTGCTTACAAAATGGGTGACTGATTTATCAGAACGTTGTAACTAAAAAGTGAGCACCACTTTCAAATGTCGAAATAATGATTTCTTTTCTACATTTTTTTTAATAATCTGTTTAATTAGTGTCCAATCAATAATAATCCAGTGAAAAAAATTCCAAAAACCTATAAGTATAGAAATTAAGCATGGGAGTGATGGTTGTACAACGTCGCCTTTCGCACTTTTACAAACATTATTTACGTTAACTCTTTCCATAAATAATTTAAAAAAAAATAACTAAACCATTTATTGATAATTTGTCACGTGTACAAACACCCACCTCTTAAACATTTATTTATTTACGTAGGCTTAACTCTTCTCATGAATAAGAAAAGTTTTACTCTTTAAGAATAATAAAAGGAAAAAGTTACTGAACATTTATAAAAGGACTTACTTCTTTTCATGAAGGCCAGAGGAATAGTTGGCCGAAAAGTCGTGAAACAACAACTAATAAAGATGAGAATAATAGTCAACAATAAATAAAAATGGTGCTAATGCAGAGAGCGATCCGCGCTATTTTTTAAATCATATTTCCACGTTTAATTAACGTTTTACAATATTTTTTTTTATTCAATTGTAAGGTTAAAGTACAGAATAGGTACAAAACATCCTTCCCTCCCCATGTTAAGAATCACTTTTTAAATAATAACATTATTTCAGCACGGATCACTCTGTGCATGAGTATCATAAAAATTAATACAAATAGTACTTATCTCAATAAGTGAAAGGCTAATTTCTACC
The DNA here is from genome assembly GCF_053919585.1 of Euprymna scolopes. Lineage (NCBI taxonomy): Eukaryota > Metazoa > Mollusca > Cephalopoda > Sepiida > Sepiolidae > Euprymna > Euprymna scolopes. The sequence goes on from NC_136522.1 coordinate 26,992,276, forward strand.
GGAAATAAAATGGCGATAATCTCGCAGTTACGAAAAATATTTTTTATTTAATTTAATATTTTTATAATTCGCAATGTTAAATTGTTTTAATAACATAAAAACATTCCTTGACTTTAAAAATAGAATTTCTGAAAATTTCAATTAAATTGGTAACGTAGAAATATGGTGTTATTCGCTTTTAACGAACCAAATTTACATTTTTATATATATAGATAATGAGCATCTGATTTAGTGTAAATAAAAGAGTTTGTTTTTCTTAAATTCTAGTATCTTCCTTGTTAAAATCTGTTATTAATATTTTTTGGTAAAATTTTGTTGAATATTTTTCTGTTGAGGCAGAAATCTTTTTTCAAGAAAATACCTAACCTTTTAAAATTATATTTATCAACAACATTAACAACAACAACAACAACAACAACAACAAAAATAAGCAAATTATATTTATTAATTGATAAAACATGCTCAGAATAACATGAAAAGTATCATCACATAATGTAACATTTGTTCTATTATTCAATAATACAAGAGTTTTTTTTTCGTTTCGTAATAACACAAGATGTGTTAAGAAATAAAGTATTTTTTTAATAAATCTATAGCTTTGTTTTTCGTGTCTTGACTCCGTCACTCAGTTCCGTTCAGTCGCGTTACATAATCAACCGTATTCACTTCTGATAGCTTGATTTTTTGCCGAACACTGATCTTGGACATTACTTTAAAAATATACAGATTTATTTTGTTTGGGGAGGGAGGCTATTTTAAAAACTGTATCTACTTCAGTATTTTCTTTACATTTCTATTTTTGAGCGATTATCGAGATTCCCGAGACGTGATACTCTCATGTCGAACACCTTTTTGTTCTAAAGTGTTAACTCGATAATATTTGTTTTTTTAACTAAATAAACGCTTTTTAAAAAGTTGAACCGTTAAAAACTTACAAAGCTAGGTAGAAAATGGACACTTAGAACATCGATTTTATATATTTTAAAACAACAGTAAACAAGTAAATATATTTAAAAATATTATGGGGCTGTAGTCTCTTTTAAAAACAATATTTCCTTCAAGAATTACCCTAAAATGTGTTTCCTAAATTTTACGTTGCATCCAATTTAAAATTAATTCTAAGCATGATTTTCGTTAGGTTTAACTATTTAAATGTAATACGGTCAGTGAGTAAAACTTTGTTTCATCGGAAGGTAAATTTATTTATTTATTTATTTTTATTACTATTGTATCACAAGGAGCTTTCACACAGGTCTTCAGAGATCTTTCCCTGAAAACAGCCTTTGGTGTTCCCTGGAAGCTGGGTGACAACAAGTCTCCCCAGGTTTCCAGTACTCTCCACCTCTTTCGATAACATTTGCAAATAAATTTGCATTATCGCAACAGCTGTTTGCTATTGATTTCTCGTTGGCAGCAGCTATTGGTCTTTGCTGGGATTTGAGTGGCAATAAGCCTCCCAAAGGTCCCAGTTCTCTTTGCACTTATTCGGCTGAGGTCTGGTCAGTTCATCGGTCTTTCCTTCCTCCTTGTCTCTACTTGGTTATTTTGTCTCGCTCTTTGGGGGGCGGGGGCTGTGATGTGGCCATAGAGGTACAGTTGGGTTAGAGAACTTATAAATATGCGGTTTCAGTGTTCTTGGTTCCATGTAGTGTTTCATGTTTTGCCTTTGCAGCAGTTTGTCTGGCCCACACTTGTTGCTCCTATGTGTTAGTTTCCATATTCAAGGGTTTTTCTTAATATTTCACCTGTTTTCATGATTCCCATTCTTTTTTCAAAGTTTTTGAGGATTGTTCCTAGTGCTCCTATTATTATAGTTATTATTTTGATTTTCTTCATCTTCCATATCCCTTTCAGCTCTCTGGCTAGCTGTGTGTATTTGCTCCGTTTCTCCTTTTCTTTTATATTCACCCTATGGTCAGCTGGAACAGCAAAGTGTATGATTTGACAGGATTTTTCTTTCTTATTAATTATTACGACATCTAGTTTTCTTGCTTGGATGGGTTTATCAGTTTGTATGTCCATGTCCCATAGGACTTTGTGATTCTCGTTTTCAAGTACTATTGCCGGCTTATGTTTGTACCACTTGTCTGTGCGTTCAAGATGCAGTTGTTTGCATAATTCCCAGTGTACTACCTTTCCCACTTGGTCGTGTCTGTTCTTGTATTGTTTTTGGGCCAGTTTGCTGCATTCACTTATTATATATGGTTGATCTTCTCGTCTCTTTGTCCACAGGGTCTGCATTTGCTGTGTTCTTATGTTTTGTCGATCTTTGCTTTGATGTGGTTGGTTATTATTATTATTATTATTATTATTATTATTATTATTATTATTATTAGCAGCAGCAGCAAAGTTTAGTATCTGTTTTGAGACTATGCCATTTCTTCTGTCCTCGTTTAGCGGAGGAGAAATCGTTCTTGACTTGTTGTTTTTCTTACTAAATAAACACTTTAAAATAAGTTACACCGCTAACAACTTAATGTAAGGTAGAAAAATCGATTTTGCCCTTTTTAAAACAACAGTAAATAAGTATAAATATTTAAAAAAATGTTATGCGATCTGTAATCTCGTTTTTGAACTAAATAAACGCTATAAAATAAGTTGAACCATTAACAACTTAGCCAGCTAGTTAGAAAACGAATACTTAGAAAATCGATTTCACCTTTTTTAAAACCAAAGTAATTAACTAAAAATATTCTTAAGAAATATTATGGGAGGTAGACTCTTTTGAAAACAATATCTCCTTCAAGAATGGTCATAAAATGTTCGTATGCATTTTTGGTACCACGCTATTTGTAAATATTGTTTTCATGTTCAATTTAAGTTTTCACGATATCTGTTTTTTATTCAATTGTAATTTTTTATTCAATTGTAAGGTGGGAACACAGAATAGATACAAAACACTCTCTCTCCCTATGTTAAGAATGACTTTCAAAATAATAAAATTATTATTCCAGCACGGTACGAAAAATACATTAGTACCTACAATTTTACTCTGTAATGTTCAATGTTTTTATTTTTAAATCATAAAATAAAACACATATAATCATTTTAAAACTTAATCCTGCTTTATTTTTTATTTGTTAATCACGTGATTAATTGAAATAAATTTATAATCACATCCTTACATTTGAAATAATAGTGTGATTAAGTTCTACCTATTTAAAGTTTATGAAACGTATTGTTCATTTCAACATGTAAACAATCTCCTGGTAAAATTAATCGATACCGGTGTCGAATATAAAGAGTCCCTTTTTAAGGAGTACATTGTTCGACTAGTATTTTCAAGTTAAATTAAAGTTTTACGATATCTTTTTGTTCATTAAATTGTTAGGTGGATGTACAGAATAGTTATTTACAAACAGCTTCGATTAAAACGAAAAGATAGCCTTAATAGTTCCAACAAGCGATCAGTTAGTACGCGTAGTTGCATCCAGCAGCCTATTGTGACAGTAGAAAAGGCAGTATTAATGGTTGCTCAGCATGTTTTGACAGAAAGGGTAGTATAAATAGTTGTCAGTGGAAAAACCTTAATAACTAAGTCTGTAAAGTATACTTTTCTTTTAAATTGACATTATATCCAAATATATCAAATAATATTTCAAATAAATCAGAAAAACATGAACATTATTATTATCACTATTCCAAGGGAATTCATTAAATATTTGGTGAAGAAATTTAATTTTTTATGCTGTACTTACAGCTTTATTACTCCCTCCTTAGTAGTTTGCAAGTAACATTTTGTTTCGTCGAGCAGTTACTTGCTCGACTAATAAGTATTTAAAAAAAAAAACTTACAACTCATCTTGCTCAACTGCCCAAACTAAACATACAAACGTACGAACTTGAAAACATATACACATATATAATAAATAAAATTATGTGTTTAATAAATAGTATTTTGAAGAATTAAGAACTTTCCATCAAAAATATTTAGAAGAAGGTGAACAATGAATATCTGTTGGTAAAAATTACTTACTTAAATCACATTTTAATAAACTGGTAGCTCCTTCATTTACTGAAGTCGTAAAATCCTCTGGACATTTGCTACAGCGTTCCTTAACTCCAGCTGTGGCATTCTTGTAATATCCTTTAGCACATGGAATGCATTCGCTTCCGGATGGACCAATTTCATATCCAGCAAAATTACAATAAACTGAAAAGAAAATAGATAATGAGTTATCAAAAACATTTATGGTTAGTGCCACTCTCATGAGAAATCCTATTGAACTATTGAAAGGTATCTTCTTGACATTTAAATTAAATCGTACAGTTCAATGTGATATAAATATATACACTCATGAGCAAAAACAAATGGGCCAAACAAATTTTATACATTTTACTGCACTGAACGCTATATTGAACAATAAACAGTTGAACAAGAAAGCTTAACGAAACTAATAACACAGAACAAGATATTTACTTTAATAAATGCTTAGTATGGAATCGCATTCCCTTTTGATTTCTTTAAAAGATCAATCTTTTTAGATATGTTCTCAACCAAAGAGGAACACTGCGAAAAGGAGATACTATTCCATTTGCTTTGCACAGCTTCTCGCAGTTTACCATTATTCAAAAAAGTTCTTCCAGCTAATGCACGAGATATTATGGACCAAATATTCTCGATTGGGTTTAATTCGGGGCTTTGATTTGGTCAAAATATCACATTAATTGAATTACCAAAAAAACATTTTCTTGTGACTTTAGCAGTGTGTGCAGGGGCATTATCATGTTGAAAACTATGTTCTGGGATATTCCCAGCTTTTGGATACTTGATAATAGTCCTGTTTCTAATATTCGAATGCATTCCTTTGCATTGAGTGATTTCTCACATCTAATATGTTCCACAACTCCTGGTGCAGTAAAAGTTCCCCATACCATTATCCCTCCATTCCCGTATATAACTGTCGTTTTTATGCAACTTGGCGAAAATCTTTCTTCAGTTCTTCGATTACACCGTTCAGGAGCATCGGAAGCATCACTAACAAGACAAAATCTTGATTCATCTAACCAGAAAATATTTCTGAACCAGTCTGTCTCTTTCTTGCCATAACACGAGAAAAATCTCTTTATATCATTGCTGTTCTTCTTAGATAAAAATGGCTTTTTTGCACACCTTTTAGAAGAAAATCCCATTTCTTTCATTCGTCTAGATATTATATATCTAGTAAGAGAATTCCCAGCCCATTTTGAATTCTTTGCTATGGTCAACATAGGTTTTCTTTAGATCTTTCAAAACAGTTAATTTAAGCCTGTGGTCGTCCTTCAAAGTGGATACTCTAGGGCGACCAGATCCAGATTTCCCTTTTACCAAGCGTTCAACTTTGAACCTTCGACCAATTCGCTTCACTTCAGAAAAAGATGTTTTCACATTTCCTCTTCTAAAAATATCAAAAATCTGCTTGTAAGTCATTTTCGACTGCCTTAACCCTGCAATTCGTTTTTTATATCCTCGCCAAGATGCGGTCTTACCATTTTTAGGATTAATTTTTTCACTTATTATTATTATTATTATTATTATTATTATTATTATTATTATTATTATTATTATTATATGTTATAATAATAATGATTTGTAAAATAGAAATTTTCAGTTAAAATTAACAAGAATTGATAGAAAAATATTGAAAAATCGATTTCTTCCTTCTTTCACGCATGCCCCATTTTTATTGCTATATATATATATATATATATACACTAGCGGCCGCCCGGCATTGCCCGGTCGTAAAATACGCTTAAATAGGATATTTTCATTAATGCAGATTTCGTATTTAATATTATATTATATTGAACCCAATACATAGTAATGATTTTAAAAGTTTTAAAAAATTACTTGTTCGCCACTACCAAGATGTTTACCTTACTATTAACTTTTTCTTTTGACGTTAATAGCTGAGCTAAGAAGACGTTTGCTGCAAGGCTAAAAATTAAAACATGATTTAATAGCTATTACGTTACGCATGCATATTCGTAATGCCGTCATTCGAACTTCACCTGGCTAATTCAATTTTTTTTTTAATTTTCACACTTTTGCGCCGATTTTCCCCTGCTAAAACCTAAAAATAAAAGTTTACATGTGTACGAATACACTATATATAAAGTTTCATGCATATAGACCAAAAACTGACAGAGGAGTTTGGTAGGCAATTTTTTTAAACAAATATATATGTGCATACGTCAATATATATATAGAAAGAGGTTTGTTTTTACTATAATTTTTTTTTACCCAAATATTACACAAATATAAATCATGTAGAATATCTGCACGAATATAATTATATGTAATAGTAAACTAAAGATAATCATCTATCTATATATAAAAGCGAAAATGTATGTATGTATGTGTGTGTTTGTATGTCTGCAACAAACTTTAGACAGACACCACGGAACTTCATAAATTTGGTTTCATATGAAAGCTCCATCCTTCGCCCGACAAATATCGAAAAATTGGCCAAAAACGTTCATTTTCACCCTGAAATCAGCATTTTTCTACAGGGGGGGGGGTCAGCAAAAACCGTCCTCTCATGATGATGTCGCTTCTACGCATGCGTCATACGACGTCATAACCTGATTAAGTTTAAAGATTTTAAAAAATGATCTAATTTGTGTGTGTCGTCTTAAGTCAGTTGGTTAGAGCGCTGGGTCATTATCTAGAGGTTTGGGTTCGAAACGTGGTGTGAGATGTCTTTTTTTTCGATTTTTTGAATTTTAATATTGAAGCAGGGTTATTTAAGCTATTTTTCACATAACGTTCGTTTTTTTGTTTTTTTTACTTCGATTATTCTTAGGTTTTCATTAACACCCCCCACCTCCGACCGACCACACACACTCCAAAATACCCGGGAAATGCCGGGTACCCACCGATTTTTTAAATTTTAATATTGAAACAGGCTTATTTAAGCCATTTTTCATGTGTTCTTTTTTTTTTTTGGTTTTTATTTTTCAGATTTTTTAAAGAAGTTTTAACGTTCGTTTTTCTGTTTTCTTTTTTGTTTTTCCGATTTTTACATTTAACATCGTTCGTTTGCCTTACGTTAGCTTTTTGTGTCTTTTTTCGATTTTTTTAAGTTTTAACTTTTTTATATGTAATATTTAATTTTTATTTAATATTTAAAAATATTTACTTCGCTTATTCTTATGTTTTGATTACCCCACCACCACCCGAGCACACACACACCTCTAAACACCCGCTTTATTTTTCAAATTTTTTAAAGAAGTTTTAACGTTCGTTTTTCTGCTTTCTTTTTTTTTTGTTTTTTAGTTTAGTTTTTTTTTACTTCGCTTATTCTTATGTTTTGATTAACACCTCCAACCCCGTCCGAGCACACACACCTCCAAACACTCGGGCAACGCCGGGCACCCCCCATCCTCGCTAGTATGTATATATATATAAAGCGAAAATGTTTGTGTGTTTGTGTGTGTGTGTGTGTGTGTGTGTTTGTTTGTATGTTTTGCAAAAACTTTTTTACAGAGGTGATGGATTTTCACGAGATTGGTATCATTTTAAAGCTGGAACCTTCGCCCTACAAATATCGAAAAAGTGGCCAAAAACATTAATTCCTTCACCTTAAAATCATCAGTTTTCTACGGGGAGGGGTGCGGAAAAAATCATTCCTTCATTTTCTCTCTTGCTACTACGACAATGACGTCATGTTTGACCTAGAAAACGTTGACGTAAGTTTAAAATCACCTGTAATTGTTTTTAAAGGTTTAATTTTATCTGTTCTTAATTATATGTCTCTTTGGCGTTGAGGTAACGTGTCAAGCTGTGTTTTTTTTTGCCTTAGCCTCGATGCTTCGGGTTCGAGCCTGTCTTCCTATCTAAACTTTTTTCCTCTTTTACACTTTTTTTTTTATTTACGCCTATTCGCGGTTTTGCTTTGTTTTGGATTTTTAATTTTTTTTTTAATATCGTTTTTTTATATAATATTAAAACAAGGTCCCCGCCCCTCTCCTACATACACACCTCCAAACACCCAGACAACGCCGGGTACCCCCGCTAGTCTATATATATATATATATATATATATATATAAAAGCGAAAATGTTTGTGGGTGTGGGGGTGTCGCAAAAACTTTCAACACGGGCCACGGATTTTCACCAGATAGGAATCATTTTAAAGCTCGAACCTTCGCCCGACAAATATCGAAAATTTGACCAATTTTTTTATAATATTATACAGGGTCACCTTCTCCTACATACCCCCCCAAACAACCGGGCAACGCCGGGTACCTCCGCTGGTTCTATAATAAAAAAAAAACTAATAGGAATGAATTAAAATGAATGTTTAAAAGACTATGCAAATTACCTAGATCTTATGGCAGATGAATGCAATTCGACGACCCATATATAAGAAAGTTGTATTTTCTTTTTAAATAAATATAAAAAACGTGTTTTTCATATGAATATCAATACAGAAAAAAATAATAGAATATACTCGTGTTACGACGAGTAAATTTCCAAAACAAAATAGATTTGTACTACTTTTATATCGCCTTAAGAAGATTAAAATCAAGATATAATGATAGTAAAACTTATGTCTAGAATCCTTAGTTAAATTTTGATCAAAACTCATTACATGATTTTAATTCTAGAAAATCTCTAAAATTTAAATTTTAACCTTAAAGGATCTTGAGAAATTGAAATTTGAGGAATGTGGCTTTATTAATGGCTAATGACTAGATAAAACTTAATGAAAATTGGAAATATTTGAATTTTCACATTATGTTCCCGAAAACCGTTTGAAATAATCCAAAAAATTAAAATTGAAGAATTAAAAGATATCGTGTTAGAGGTAACAGACTAGATTTGTTAGTGGATGGAAGGTCCTCTAAGGCATAGGATGTTGTGGTGGTGGAATGAGGAAGTTGAGAATTTCATCAAATAAATGCAGAAACGTAAAAGTCAGTGAATTGAAGGTTTAGTGAATAAGAGATTTTATTTTGAGGGGAGCAAGAAGAGCAAAACAAAAACCAAGATGGAGACTCAGAAATCCAGGTTTCCAGGTATACAATCAAAAGGTGACCAAAAGAAATTTTGTATGCTGACGATATAGTGCTTGACTATGGAATAATAGACAACTTATTTGTTTTGTTAAGTTAAAGCTATGGGAATGTTACGAAACAAAAGCCCTCGGGAAGAGGAATGATCACTTTATCATTTTATTGAAAAGAGTATTTGGTGACTTCAATATCCACCACAGAAACTGGCTTGGATTCTCTACTTACACAAACGCAGCTGGTAGCACAACACATAGCTTCTCTATATCTCATTCCCTATCACAGACGGTTACATTTCCGACACATTTCCCAGACCAGCAAGATCAACATGCTTCACTTCTAGATCTATTTCTGCCCATGTTCCCAATGACTGTGTAACGAATGCCCACAGCCCACGCTGGGATAATGGTAGGAATCGTGCTAAATTCTCGACCGAAAACTGAAGAGTCACTGCTAAAACAACGAGGTATTATAAAAAGGCTGACTGGGAAAGCATCAGGGATCTCATCAAAGATGCCCCATAGGGAAATATCTTTTGCTTCCTGCTGAACAGTGGGTAAATGAGATTATTGAATGGTTCAAAACGGCAATTGAAGCACATGTTCCCATGCAGAAATTCTATAGCAAGCCCCACTCTCCCCAATGGTTTACTTTCACTTGTGCAGCTGCCATTGCTCAAAGGTAGCATGCATACCGCAGATTTAACAGACATTGTTTGAGGTGAAAATTGAATTTAATAAAAAACAGATGGAATTCTATTTTCTGTGGTTACTATAAGCATTGATCATGTAAGGAGTGCAGTATGTAGATATTATTGTGCATATGTGCATGTGCATTCGTGTGCATATATATATATGTGTGTGTGTGTGTGTATATTGTGGGTATGTGTGTAACTTTCTATTTCATATGGAAACAGCATGGAAGACAGTTCGCGAGACAGTATACAACACAGCCATGTAGTGCCTTAGGCCAGTCTCCAGGAAACGCAAGGACTGGTTTAATGAGAACTGCCTGGAGATAACCCAGCTGCTAAAGGATAAGCATTCTGCATACAAAGCCCATATTGAAGATCCATCCTCAAAACTAAAGAAGGATACATGGAAGAGTTTGCGTAGCAACGTTCAGTTGAAGCTCAGATCAGATGCATGATTCTTGGCTAAGCAAGAAAGCAGAAGAAATTCAAATCTATGCAGATAGGAACGACATGAAGAATTTTTACAATGATCTCAAGGAAATTTATGGTCCAACTCCAGCCAAATCATCACCTTTCCCCAGTGCATACGGATCCACTCTCCTCATTGAGACTGACGTGATCCTGAGTAGATAGGCAGCATTTTAAAAGTGTATTAAACCGTCTCTCTTCCAACAATGATGAGGCTATTTACCGCCCCCACCCCCCAAAAAAAAAATTACTGTAAATGAGGAAATGGATAAACTCCCAACCCACAAAGAGACTGAGAAAGCACTCCGCCTGTTGTCGACTCGGAGAGCGCCTGGCTCAGACTCTATCCTAGATGAGATATATAAAGAGACCGGAAAAACCCTGACTTAAACACTTCATCTACTTTTCCACATCATCTGGCAGAAGGAGGTACTTCCCCAAGATTTCAAAGATGTCTCCATCATACATTTATACAAGCATAAAGGTAACCACCATCTGGAAAAAGACCTCTTGCCAGAGAGCCAATGTGGATTCTGTAAGAATCATGGTACTACTGATATGGTGTTTGCCGCTAGGCAGCTCCAAAAAAAGTGCCAAGAACAAAATATAGGCCTATACTCCATCTATGTTGATCTGACCAAAGCCTTTGACAATGTAAGCAGAAAAGGCCTCTGCAGAATAATGGTAAATTACGGGTGGTCTAGAAAATTCATTGCCATCATATGTCAGTTTCATAATGGATAGAGTGCAAGATTATGGGGAGACCTCTGACCTTTTTAAAGTCACAAATGGTCTGAAACAGTTGTATGTTTTGGCTCCCACCCAGTTCAGCCTTATGTTCTCTGCGATGCTGACAGGTACCTTTGGAGATGCTGATATGAGCATTGGAATCAGGTACAGATTTGACGGATCAGTTTTCAACCTGAAGAGGCTACAAGCAAAATCCAGGGTTGTAACAAACACTGTAAATAACTTTCTGTTCGCTGATGAGGAAGGCATGCTACACAGTGCAAGCATATTCTTGGAGGCTTGTGAAAACTTTTGCCTCACAATCAATGCCAAGAAGACCGTGATGATGCATCAGCCTGCTCCAGGAAAACTGCATGCAGAATCCAACAGTTCCATAAAGAGGCAAAAACTCAATGCGGTTGACAAGTTCATCTACCTTGGCAGTACGCTCTCCTGCAATGTAGTTATTGACGATGAAATCAACACCAGACTCGTTAAAGCAAGCGCTGCTTTTGGAGACTCCACAAGAATGTATGAGACAGAAGAGGCATCACCTCCATAACAAAGATCAAAGTCTATAAAGCTGTCAGACTCACCACCTTACTCTATGGATGTGAGTCGTGGGCTGTCTACCAACGGAATGCTAAAAAATTAAATCACTTCCATACCACCATACTGAGGAAACTGTTTGACATAGGTTGGCAGGAAAGGATACCAGACATAGAAGTCCTCACTTGTGCTAGGTTCCCAAGCATCCCCACTATCCTGATGAAGGTTCAGCTTCGCTGGGATGGTCATGTAGTTCGCATGACAGACAACAGATTGTCCAAGAAGCCTCTGTTTGCTGAGCTCCAACATGGCAAGCGCTCCCATGGCGGCCAGAGAAAATGATTTAAAGACATTCTGAAGGCATCACTAAAGGCTTTCAACATTAATTCATTAACAATAGATAGACAAGTGGCGAGTCGCTGTTCATGATGGTGCCTGTAAATATGAAAGTAACTGAAAAGTTGCTGCAGAGAACTACAGAAAGGTTGGTTGGTTTTTGTTTTACGGCATGTCAACCCTTTTCAGGTTATTTAATGCTGAATCCAGTTATTTTGAAGAAAAAGTTTTTAATAGAATATATTTGGGTTTTTTTCAAGTCGGTTTCTATTTAAACCATAGTTGGGACCCTCACAGGTACTACCGCTTCGGGTCAGAGTGGACCTGGGAGCAATTAAGGGGTGTATCCACACTCCCCAAAGTCCGCAGGATATAGTTTAAGGCCATATCCAGGACCGTGAAGTGCAGAAAGGACAGGTAGACAATGTTTTGAAGCCCTCAACATCTGCTACCATTCCCTGTTCTCACTGCAGTAGAACTTTCCAAGCAAAGATTGGGCTTATCAGTTATCTCCACACAGGATGATCAGATGGTCCTCGTCGTTCCAACGGATAAACAACAACAGGTACTCATGCAGATATTGATCCAGACGTAACTCCGCATTCACTCGGCTTTCCTCAGAACAAGACTTCCACAGCTCGAGTTCTGCTGCTGTCTAACGTAACAAATTTTTGTTCCATTTTAAAAACAGCCGTAAAATAGGTATTTTTTTATGATATTGTTCACTTTTTTGTTACAGCAAACAGTAAATATTCCAGATCATTTTTGGTTGGGAATATTTTTTCTCTTAAAAAAACAACTGTTTTGAAGGAAAAGTATTGTTTTCCAAACGATTACATACGAAACAGGTAAGCTAAACTAAGTTTTTTGGGGGTGTAAACTAGTGGGAAACAAATTACTGTTTCCATCCTCTCCTCTATTGTTCTAAACAATAAATCTTTGTCAAACCTAATACGGTTATGTTTTTTTTAAATCGTACATTTTTTATTTTTACCAGTCATAGAAAAGATGGATGCGCTTGGTGCAGCAATAGAACAGTTGGTAAAACTAGAGGTTAAACAGCATGAAAATCAACAACAAGAACGATTGGTAAAAACAACAGGATGAAAACCAACAATAAAGAGTGGTAAAACTACAGGTTAAACAGCATGAAACCCAGCAATAAAGATTGGTAAAACTACAGGTTAAACAACATTAAAAGCAACAAGAAAGATTGGTAAAACTACAGGTTAAACAACATTAAAAGCAACAAGAAAGATTGGTAAAACTACAGGTTAAACAACATTAAAAGCAACACGAACGAGGGTTTACCGATGATAGATAACTTAAAATAACAGTTAAACAGAATGAAAAGCAAAAACAACTACAAAAACAATTATATGATCGTCAACAGCATACGGAGAAGTTACTTAATAATACCGCATTCAATATGGAAAGCGATTGACAGCTTCTGCTATTCACCAGAAGATAAGTCATTTACGGCATACTACAGAAGATAATAGACTTCTTTAGTATAGACTAGCAATATTAATCTGACCAGAAAAACGTTCGCTTGTTATTACACAAATTAGAAACTGCTAAACATAATACATTTGTGGATGTTATTTGGCAACGGAAAGCTCATGGGCTGTCTTTCACCGATATGCTGACCTTCATACAAAATTTTTAACCCGAAAGTCTCTCCATTCAATAAAAGATGGAAATGCGAAATCATCTTCGTCTTTTTTCACCAGATTTAAGCAACATATGCAGCTATAGTTAATAAACTCTGCAACGAATTTAAACTATCAGACAGCAGTGCGGACAGTTTTAAATGTTTAGTGTTTGCACAAAACTCATATCAGGTAGAGACCTTGAAATCAGAAGACGTGTTCTGACAAAATTAGAAAACGAACCAAGTTTAACTCTACAAAAATCAACAGAAGACTTTTAGAAGATAGGAATCATGAGTAAAAAGACTATAAATATATGGAATCTGGCATCGCACAAATAAAAAGTAGACAAAACCAAACAACGTACGTAATAAATAAAGCACAGGATAGGAGGAATTGCCACGCATATCCTCACACATAAGAAAATAAGAAATGTCAGAATTATATAAAATGTACATTCAGAAAAAAAACCTGAAATGAGAAGAGAATGAGAGTTTCATTTCTAAATGTCATTAAGCCAGTTTTTTTTTCTAGATTTGAATTTTGTATAACTTTTTGCCCTTCTTCTCTTCTGATGAAAAGCATTTATCTTCGAAATGACAGGGCCTGAAGATGATTTTCTTAAATTTCCCCTTAACTTTACCTTATTGTTCTGATGATATAAAAAAGTTACATATAATTTTTATTCCTCATTTTCATGCAATATTATATATATATATATATATATATATATATATATATATATAATCGAGACAGACAAAGAAAAAATTGTTCTTTTCTCCCATTCCATACCTAGAACCATAATAAGTTTGTGATTACAATGGGAATTACCAACTGTTGGTGAAAACTTTCCATTTAATCTGTCTATATCTGTTTATCATTCTCCATATGTATGTGTACGTACGTCTATAAACGTGTGTGTGCGTATTCTGTGTGTGTACAGGTATGTGTAGAAGCATGTGTGGTAATGCATGGGTGTACATTATATATGCGAGTGTGTACATAGGAGTGCGTGTGTGTGTCCACTTTAACATTTTATGTAAGACTTGGTTTTGAATAAAGGGCATACAAGTTGCTGACCATTCCAAGTAAAAAAAAAAATTGGGATGGTCGTATTCGGATGTATCTTAACCTCATTGGTCATATATATATATATATATATATATATATATATATATATATATATATATATATGTATATATATATACACTCACACACACGCACACACTGGAGATTTTGCTTAAATTATTACAAGTTGTTTCAATCGACAGGACAATAAAATTATCCTGCCGATCTCATCAGACAATCTAAACCAAAATAAATTTGAAGAAAGATTCTTTTACTCTTTAAAAATTTTATAGTCCTGTCGATTGAAAGAACTTGTATTAATTGAAGCAAAATCTCCGAGGTGTAAATAAATAAAAACATATTTAGCTCTACTAATGTATTGAGCAGTTTTCCCCTGTTTTTTTTACCAAATATATCTCGTAACATATATATATATATATATATATATATATATATATATATATATATATATATATATATATATATATATATCTTTAAAAATATCAAGTTTAATTGAATGAAATTTATAATCCATCTCTGAACAGTTATTATCTATCTAAAATAAAAGGGAAATTAATATATATTCAGTTGACAAATATTTATTAACGAAAAATCAAATTATCATATGCAAAAGTATTTAACACATTTACTAATATTTAGTTGTGCATCCTCTGTTTTGCCTTACAGCCGCCAAATACTTTCCATATCTGCCTACTCGTTTCTTACAAGCTTTTGCTGGTGGTTTCAGCCATTCTTCGTGAATATAGCAGGAATTTGAATTAAATTCTGGGAAATAACTAACCTTGCAAGCTTATTTAGATGACAAAAGAACTTTTTTAGGCATAATCTACTCTCATTGAAATAGATTAATTTAAATATGAAGTCGACCGCTTGACATATAAACACCCGAATTATTAACTATGTGTCTAAAAATGAGTCGTAGGCGATAAAAGAACAGACGCACGCACTTTCTTTACTGATAAATATCTCAGACAAGAAATTGTCTTGATTTCAGATTGCGTATTGCTTCTATATTTCTTTTCAGCCTAATTGCCCAGTTTTTAATTTAATTCATGCCTGGCCAAGTTACTGTTGTAAAATCTAAATGTGACGAAGTTCAGGATCTATTCAAAATATATAAGCAGAATATTGGTTTTCTTTCCTTTCCTTCTCCTTAAAAAAGAATAGAAAGCTCTCACTAAACGACCACAAATGTAAAGTGTGTCCCCCTCCCCTACTCCAATGACCTGGGATAGAAAGGGTAGAATTCCTTAGCGTCATTTGCATGGTGGTCGAAGAGAGCCACACACCGAAGATGTAATTTTAGTAAGTACATTTTTTTGTTTTTTCTTTGAACACTTTATTTTATATGTTATTATATCCTCTTTTTTTTTTTTAAACCAAACAAATCTACCCCTTTTCGTTTGTGCTCATCATTTTATGTCACTTTATCTTATTTCTCAGACATCTTGACCATTCTTGATTCACTTATTTTAAAACAATTTCCTGACCAATTTTTCTTTTTTATCATGTCACATCGACGTAGTAATGGGGAGGGAGAATCCCTATTTAGCTTATTTAGATGACAGAAGAACTTTATTTAAGCACAATACTTAATAGTAACAGCCATGGTAAGGTGCAAAAAAAAAAAAAGTGCCGCCCAATTTAACTTTCACTATTCGTTACCTAAATATGCAGTATCTTAGCTGTGATACTAGAGCTATTCTTCCTGAGTGGATGCTATGCTCCGTGCGTGACTTTAATGTCTTCCTATAAATACAAATTACGAATTTCCGGTCCGCCATGAACTAGTTCTTGTAACTGGAACAAACACCTAACTGCTAGCTACGAAATCCCAATATACATTTTACCTCCAAGACGATTACCTCTGTAATGTTAGCATGCGCAAAAAAAAAAAAAAAAAAACCTTACCTGCCACTCTAAATCCTAATGTAGATCTGTTTCTTGTAAATTAATAACCCCTGTCCCTTGAAGGCTAACAATCTGCTCCTTCCCACCAAACCGCCACTTACCTCCTACATTTCACACCGTTTTGTACTGGAATCTTTAACTTCCAGCCCCTAACCCTCACATGCTAACTGCTTAGTTATCACTAAACATCTATACAATTCTACCCTTTAGACATGCATTGGAGTTCATTCCTATTCCAGTTGGTATTTAACAGCCAAAGTATGTACTCGGAAGCAAAGCACACCGCACTGCATTACACAACTATGTCTCCTCTTAGATAGCTTTGCAACGCTAATACGAAACTGAACCAATGCTCCTTGCTATGCTAAATGTCCATAACTCTTACTTGAAAGCTGAAAACATCTTCTCTCAATAATAGAAACTCACTTTGTACCTTCAACTTTATTCGCACCTACTAAAACCAGCCCATATATCTATTTACCAAATTACACATGACTCAAAACTTACTGTTTTACCCATACTATATTGCACTCGCATCTCATGCCCTGCTGTTATCTAAAATATAGTTTGGGCACAATTCGTAGTTCAATTCTTAACACCTACTCACACTTTAATGTTATACTAGACCCAAGCTCACATGAATAAAAAAATAAAAATAAATAAAAATAAAAAATAAAAAAATATATATGTATATAAAAGAGAAAGCCTCAAACCACATTATCTCCTCCTAACAAGCCTCCTTACAATCATAGTTGCTTACACTGCATGAGCTCTACTCAACCCCTTTATCCAGTAACAATGAAATAACAATGTCTCTAATCCACTTTGAGGAGTGTAACTATTTAGCAGATATAACCTCTACAAACTAACCCAATAACATTAACTAACCACGCGGGGTCGCAGAAATACCTGGATTAGAACCCAGGCGCGGAGCAAACCCTCTCAGTGGTGACGGACCCAGATCTTTCCAGATCATCCGTCTAGGAGAAGGAAAACTCTGAAACTAAACCAAAGAGGAGGGAGGCCTCTTCAGTCTTGGATGACAACCTTCCTAGAGCTGGTGACTCAAAGAAATTGCCGGTTTGCAAACCTAAATTGCTTAAGGAGTAGATAGGTCCTGCCTATCGCCCGGCTTCCATACTCCTTCTTTTCCTATTAGTCAGGCGCAGAGATACTATCACAGTGATTCGACAGAAACACCCATTGGTAGATATTGTTTCTTGTCTAGGGCAATGAACGCTGTTTCCCCACTCCCGACACACCCCACCCCTAAAGCTGGGCACTTGAGAATACTTGAGTACCATGTATGTCTGAGCAATTAGATTGGGTTGACCTTCCTCTGATGGGTTGAGAGTACCGGATTGACAGTTACTGGCTGCTGTTTCCGACTGGTAGTACAGGAGCCCTAACTCTTTGGTAGCGCTTAGAGCAGCTGCTCCATCAGCAGTTGTATAATATCGGGATGTTTGCAGTGCCATGGTGCGCATGGAAAGGGACCCTGCACTCATCCCCGGTGGACTTTCCTGAGGCCACAGTCCTAGTTGATGGAGGGTCAGCTGATGGTCTACTTGTGATGCATGTGTGATATTCTGCATATGCTTCCCCTAACCTAACTGAAACTTGTTAAAAAATATGATGACAGTACAATCTAAAAATAAGCTTAAACCAGGCTTAGGGTCAAACAAATCCAACTTGCCTCCTCCCTTGAGGCTTGCATTCACAAATATCCGTGGGCTTAGAACTAATTTAGCTGATGTTGAAGCATTTCTCCTAACAAATACCCCGGATATCTTAGCCCTAAGTGAGACTAACCTACACTCCTTCATCCCCTCTAACTACTTTAACATGCCTGGATATCTCCCACTCTGCCGTAAGGACTCTGACAGACATATGCACGGAGTTTACATTCGTAATACCCTTCCCGTGACTAGAGAAACAAACCTAGAAACGGATGATCAAGCCTTTATGTGCTTTAGACTAATCATGCAACACAACATTAGCTACTTTTACTTTCTCTACCGCTCTCCCTCGACCCAAGACTGCACCATAATAAACAAAGTATCTGACAGCATAGACACAGCATTCTCCTTCGACACTAGCGTCCAAGTACATGTATTTGGTGACTTTAATGTTCATCATAAAAACTGGCTTGGATTCTCTACTTACACAGATGCAGCAGGCAGCGCAACTCATAGCTTCTCTGTATCTCACTCCCTATTGCAAATTATTACTTTTCCAACCCGCTTCCCTGATCAGGAAGAACAACACGCATCACTATTAGATCTGTTTTTGACCACAGTTCCTGATGATTGTGTAACGAAAGCCGACAGCCCACTTGGGAACGCTGATCATGCGGTGATAATGGTTGAAATTGCCCTAAACTCTAGACCCAAAACTGAAGAGCCAATGCTCAAAACAACGAGATATTATAAAAAGGCTGACTGGGAAGCCATCAGAGATCTTATCAGAGACGCCCCATGGGGAAATATTTTTTCTCTTCCTGCTGAACAGTGTGCAACCGAGACCACTGAATGGTTCAAAACTGCAATCGAAGCGCATGTTCCCATGCGGAAATTCTATAGCAAGCCCCACTCTCCCCAATGGTGTACTTCGACTTGCGCAACTGCTATTGCTCAAAGGCAGCATGCATTCCGCAGGTTTAACCGACATAAGTCCAGTTCAAACAGACAGAAGTACATAGAAGCTAGAAGTCACGTTCAGAAAGAAATAGCGACAGCTAAGAGGGAATTTACGGAAACCACTAAAAAACGCATTGAAGCACAAAAACTAGGAACTCGTGACTTCTGGAAAATCTACAACAGTGTAGTAAATAATGGGCAATCAACAATTCCCCCACTAACCAACAATCACGAGGTTCTTTGCTCAGCAACCGAGAAGGCTAACATGCTTGCCAGTCGGTTTGCATCAAACTCCACACTGGACCCTCTAATCTACCCCCTACCTCAATTTCCTATGCGGATAGACGCCACGCTAGACGATGTGATAATCACCCCTGTTCAGGTGCATGCTATCATAAAAAACCTTGACACTTCAAAAGCATGTGGACCCGACCTCATCCCAGCTGTGCTATTAAAAAAGTGCTCAGCCGAAGTAGCTCCAGTTCTCTCCAAACTCTACAACAAATGCCTTAATGAATCTTGCTTTCCGGGCTGTTGGAAAACTGCTTCTGTGGTACCAGTATTCAAGAATTCTGGCGAAAGAACTGACCCATTAAATTATCGCCCTATTAGCCTCCTCCCACTTTTTGCCAAAATATTTGAGACCTTAATTAACCATGCTCTTGTCCAGCACCTTACAGATGCTAAACTTCTGACCGACCAACAATATGGATTTAGACAAGCCCGTTCCACAGCAGACATCCTCACTGTAATCTCTGAACACATATACCATTCACTGGACAAAGCGAGAGAGGGCAGAGCGGTAGCTCTAGATATATCTAAGGCTTTTGACAGGGTATGGCATGAGGGTCTCCTCAGGAAGATTAGATCTTACGGTATCACTGGTAGAATACTTAACATAATTAAATCCTTCTTAGATAAGAGAAAAATCCAGGTTTTCCTCGACGGTCGTACATCTAAACAATATGATATAAATGCGGGAGTGCCCCAGGGATCTATCCTTGGACCTCTGCTGTTCCTAATATTCATAAATGACCTCCCCGACAAAATTGCCTCTGAGATGGGGATATATGCTGATGACACCACACTGTATAGCAGGCACGACAGAAAAACAAATGAACATACATCTAAAGTAATGGCAGAAACACTAGAGGATGACCTCCAATCAGTAGTGGAATGGGGACAAAAATGGATGGTCACGTTCAATGCCGCCAAGACAAAACTGGTTTCATTCAATAATTACAAGAAACCTTCTCTACCACCTATAGCAATGGCCAACGACTCTTTATCTGAGAGTACGTCTTTCAAGCTCCTTGGCCTAACGTTCACAAGAAACATGAGTTGGAACAATTACATCGAGGGCATTGCCAGGGCCGCTGCGAGGAAGGTGGGCTCTCTCTACCATGCTAGAAAACTTCTAACACCCGAAAGTATCCTGTACCTCTATAAGGCCACTATTCGCCCATGTTCACAGGAAACATGAGTTGGAACAATTACATTGAAGGCATTGCCAGGGCCGCTGCAAGAAAGGTGGGCTCTCTCTACCGTGCTAGAAAACTACTAACACCCGAAAGTATCCTGTACCTCTATAAGGCCACCATTCGCCCATGTATGGAGTATTGCTGCCACATCTGGGCTGGTGCATCTGCTACTAGTCTCTCGCTCCTTGACAAGGTTCAAAAGAGAGTCGCACACCTGATAGGCCCTGAACTGGCATCTAAGCTTCAGCCTCTGTCCCATCGACGAAATGTTGCATCCCTCTGCCTTTTCTACAAGTATTTTAGTGGTGAATGCTCTGACGAACTGCAATCACTTGTGCCCCCACGACGCGAGCACCCTCGACAAACCCGACAGGCTACTAGATCCCACCCCCACACTGTAGAGGTCCCTAGATGTAAAAGATCTTTTTACTCCAATAGTTTCTTCCCCAGAACCGCAAGACTCTGGAATTCCATTCCAGGTCCCTGCTTCCCCAACAGTACTGACGTGCAGAAGTTCAAGTGTAACGTGAACCGACACCTTGCTGCCCAAATCCCTACATAGTACCCCAGTAGTTGTTGCCCCTGATAGTAGCCCCCTACACCAAAGTGGCAATTTGCCTTGTTTGGGGTGAAAATGTAATAAAAAAAAAAAATAAAAAAAAAATGTATGGAGTATTGCTGTCATATTTGGGCTGGTGCATCGGCTACTAGTCTTTCGCTCCTTGACAGGGTTCAAAAGAGAGTTGCAAATCTGATAGGCCCTAAACTGGCATCTAAGCTTCAGCCTCTGTCCCATCGTCGAAACGTTGCATCCCTCTGCCTGTTCTACAAGTATTATAATGGCGAATGCTCTGAAGAACTGCAAGCACTTGTGCCCTCACGACGTGAACACCCTCGACAGACCTGACAAGCTGCAAAATCCCACCCCCACACTGTAGAGATACCTAGATGTAAAAGATCTTTCTACTCCAGTAGTTTCTTCCCCAGAACTGCTAGACTTTGGAATTCCATTCCAGGTCACTGCTTCCCCAACTGTACTGACATGCATAAGTTCAAGTGCAACGTGAACCAACATCTCGCTGCCCTAATCCCTACATAGTACCCCAGTAGATGTTTCCCCTGATAGTATCCGCCTGCACCAAAGTGGCAATGTGCCTTGTTTGGGGTGAAAATGTAATAAAAAAAAAAAAAACCAACTCTTTGATGGTACAATTTTCATTTTTTTGTGGCGTATATTTAGTGAAATATTTATATTTTACTAATGTGTAATAAATCGATTGAGACAGTATACATGCTGATGTTTCTATAATTTTACTTATATATATATATATATATATATATATATATATATATATATATATATATATATATATATGTATATATATATATATATATATATATATATACACAGTGGGTAGCTAAAATATTTGGTACATTGTTTTTATCATATTTTTTTTTAAATATCAAATTTAATTGAATGAAATTTACAATCCATCTCTGAAGAGTTATTATCTATCTAAAATAAAAGGGAAATTAATATATATTCAGTTGACAAATATTTATTAACGAAAAATCAAATTACCAAATTATGCACAAGTATTTAACATATTTACTAATATTTAGATGTATATCATCTGTTCTGCCTTACAGCCTCCAAATGCTTTCCATATCTGCCCATTAGTTTCTTACAAGCACTTGCTGGTAGTTTCAGCCATTCTTCTTTGCAAACTTTCTTCAATTCCTTGATATTCTTGGGATCTCTTGCATGCACCCTTTCATAACTTCAAAGTTTTCCACCGATTTTCGATGGGATTTAGGTCGGATGACTAGCTAGGCCACTGTAGAACACTAATCCCAGTATCCTTAAACCATTTTATAGTTATTATAGAACTGTGCCTAGGATCATTGTCTTGATGGAAGATAAAAATTACGGCCCAATCCTAAATCTGCAGCACTCTTGAACAGATGTGTTCACAAAATCTTTGTGTATTTTGTTTCATTCATTTTCCCTTCTATGTTTCCAACTCCATTTGCAGAAAAGCAGCTCCAAATCATTACACTTTCACCTCCAAATTTTATTGTGGGAATAATATTAGATGGTTTAAATTCTGTGCCCTTTTTCCTTCATATACGAGTGCGCACGTTTCTTCTAAAAAGCTCAATTTCAGTTCATCTGACGAAATAATTTTGTTCTAGAAATCATCCGATTCACATTGATATTTATAAACAAATTTCAAACGATCTTTCACGCGTCTAGGACTCAACAATTGAGTCTTTCTCGGTGATATAGAATACGGAACCGTACGATTCAATGATCTCTTGATTGTGCCATGCTTACTTCAATACCTGTTTTCTGCAAATCCTTCTGAATTTGTGAACGAGTCAGAAATGGCTCTTTCTTCACGTTACGAGCCATGTAACGAGCAGTAACATCCTTAAATTTACGTGGCCGACTACTTTTTAAGTGATTTTTAGTATTCCTACCCATTGTTTCCAATTTCTCACGCCAGCCCCAACTGTACTTTCCATCTTTATGCTTTGCTATGATTTCCTAGCGCCCATCATTAATGAATTCCTTTGTTTTAAAATAGTTAAAACAGTAATGAAAGAGGCAATCTGCATAGTGTCTGCGAGCTGTTATCAACTGACTTATAAGGAGTCAAAACTGTAGGGTGCGTTCTGACTGGTTGAAATATTGTAGCAAGATGAACTGACTGCTTAAGAATGAAATTTGCATATGAGTAATTTGATTTTTTGTTAACAAATATTTATCAACTAAGTATATTCTTATTTCCGTTTTATTTTAAATAGATAATATCTGTTCAAAGATTAAATTTCATTCAAATTAACTTTATATTTCTTGAGTAATACGAAAAAAACACACAATGTACCAAATACGTTTGCTACACACTATATATAATTACAATTTAGAAATTCATGAAAACTGAATAACAATGTTTTTTCTTCAAAATAATTTTTTTATTTACTACTATTTATACGTGTATTAATTAAAACCTTTTTGTCTTATACTTTCAGCCAATAATAACACACACACACACACACACATATATATTATATATATATATATATATATATATATATATATATATATAATGGGTTAATAAATTCCAACGAAAGAAAGATGTATATTTAAATAAGGGAGTAGTCACCAACAATGTGTATTTTTTAACATTATTTTATTATTCCGTGTCTTGGTTTTTCATTGAGAATTATGTTTGGATCATTGTAATAATGTTTTTAAGTCATTGAAATCGTTTATGTACGTTTCAGACGGTCTGATGCGTCCTCGTCAGAAATTATTTTCAAATGTGTAAAAATGGCGATTTTCGTAGTTAGTTTGAAGTTTTTCCAAGGGGTGGAGGCTTGTAAGTGTTTATTATACATTCGTATGCTGAATTTTTATTGCTTTTTTATTTCTTTTTTATTTGGTTTGTCCAGGGAGATTTTGACCTCGCTGTAGTCAGTCCCTATCTCTTTCTGCTAATGTCTTTTTCTTTTCCTTTAGGGTGGGAAGGGTGTGTGTGTGTGTGTGTGTGTGTGTTTATGTGTGTGTGTGTGTGTGTGTGTGTGTGCGCGCGTGTGTGTGCGTGTGTGTGTTTGCTTTTATTCGTTTGGGAATGTGTATATTGTTTTATAGTATTTTGGGGTTATTTGCTTTCTTAGGAAAGCGGCTGTGGTCCGAGGTCGTTACTAATGTGTATGTGTGGGGAGGGGGGACTGACTCTTCTGAAGTAAGGGTAGGGGTGCTTTCATTCTATTTTGATATTTATTTTTTGGATTCTTGGATTTTAGTATTGTGATTTTTCGTTTTAGTCTTATATTATGTTTGTTTAGAAAGAGGGGTGTATTTAAAATAGGGGATTTTTAATGTTTCTATTTATTTGTCTCCCCATGTGGGTATGGCCAGACCCAGGATCGGTTCCTAGTGTGGGGAAGATTTTGTTCTCCAGAGGGGGGGCATTGGGGGGGTGTAGGTATGGGAGGGGGATGATAGAAGGGAAGATAGTCGTTTCAGTCATGAGGGGGTTCTCCTCCCCTGACTGAGGAGGGAGCGAGGTGTTGGAACAGATATTATACTATGGTTCTAGGTGTCTCCTAGTGATGTTGGTTTCGAGGTTAAGTAGGGTTGGTATTGTTCAGTGTGTTGTATTAGAGATAGGGGTGTGATGTCTGTGTGTGGTTGTATGCGCGCACGTGTGTGTGGTTGTATGCGCGCACGTGTGTGTGTTTTAATGTGTCGGTTCTGATTTATGTGTGGGTGTGTGTATGTGTATGTGTATGGGTGTGCATGCGAGTGTACCTTGCATTTCATGTTTTTGTGGGATGGTATTAGGTTTTGTTCAGTTTAGGAGTTAATTTGGTGATGAAGTTTTTTTCCTGTGTAAGTAAATAAAAATAATTGTCTGTTTGGAAGATTGGCATTATTTTGAAGCTGTTTCACTGCATGTGTGTACGTGTTTTGAAACATAGAGGTGTCTGTTATCTGCAATTTTTATGTTGCTCTTATATAAGGCCACTCTATTGCTGAAATTTTGGGTGGCGCCTATGTAGGATTTGTTGCATGTTGTGCATCTTAGTGCATATACTACATTTCTGGAGGTGCAATTCAGATCCTTTTTTATTTTGAATGTTTGTGCTGGGTTTTTGAATGTGTATGTGTTACCTTCTATTATTATGTCACATACTCCACATCGCGGTTTGTTGCATTTTGTAACTCCTTTTGTAGTATGTGGGACGAGTTTTGAGGAAGTTAGGATATGTTTTAAGTTTTTGGGTTGGCGTTTGCTTTTTATTATTTTTGTTGTTTTAAGTATGTTGTTTAGTTTGTCGTTCTGATTGAGGAGGATAA
Source organism: Euprymna scolopes (assembly GCF_053919585.1). Classification (NCBI taxonomy): domain Eukaryota; kingdom Metazoa; phylum Mollusca; class Cephalopoda; order Sepiida; family Sepiolidae; genus Euprymna; species Euprymna scolopes. Next base: position 27,017,690 of record NC_136522.1, read on the forward strand.
GGTTTTTTGTTATCTGTGTGAATAGTTCTGGGTTGTTTGTGTTCTGTGTAGAGACGTATGCTAGAATTTGTTCTTTGTTGTGTTCTTTTGGGGTTCTTAGAGTGTCTATTGGAATTTTTTCAGCCAGTTCAATACCTTTCTGTATTAGTGGTAGTGGGTATCCTCTTTTCCGCAGTGTTATTTGTAGTTCATTCAGTCTAGTTGAACAGAGGTGTCTGTCTGTTACTATGGTGCAGACTCTACGTGCTAGGGAGTAGGGTATTGATTTTAGACAGTTTTTAGGATGGTGGCTTTTGAAGTGGAGGTATTGTTGAGTGTCTGTGGGTTTGTGGTAGATGTCTGTGATTATGTTGTTGTTTTTTATTGTTACTAGGATGTCTAGGAAAGGTAGTTCTGTGGGGCTTTGTTCTAGTGTGAAGTTTATTTTTGGGTGTAGATTTTGTAGTAAAGTGTGGAGTTCTTTGATATCCCCCCATGAGGTTCTCCAGAGGATAAAGCAGTCGTCTAGGTATCTTTTCCAAGATTTTATGAAGAGTGTTTTTATATTGTGCCCGTACTTTTGCTCTATCCTTTCATAAAGGGTCTCTTCTAGGAAAGCGAGTGTAAGGGTGGCATATGTCGGTGCCATTTTGGTACCCGTTGCTGTGCCTATTATTTGGATGTAGTTGTCTTTATTGAATTGGAAAGAGTTGTTATTGAGGATTATGTCGGTGCTATCAATCACGAATTGTTTATTGAATCTGGGGTGTAAAGTCTGTGTATGTTTGTCAATCCAATATGCGATAGCTTCTTTTCCTAGATTGTGTGGGATATTGCTATATAGGCTGCTAACGTCGAATGTGGCTAGTATAGTCCCATATGGGGGGATATCAAAGAACTCCAATTCCTGCACATCAACCACTACTCTTATGAGAAATAATTAATAATTGAGAAAACATTTGCAGCTATATCGTAGCTGGAAATCTTGTGAAGTAGGCGTTTATGCTATACCTTATCAAAGACCTTTGATATGTTAAGAGCAATTACCCCAGAAAAGAAACCTTTGTCGAGAGATTCACTAATCCTATGAGATATAACCGCTAGCACATCTGCTGTAGATCTAGCAGAACGGAAACCATATTGCATGTCACTAAGAAGGTTATTTCTGCTGAGGTGGTTGACTACTTCTTTATTTAATATGGATTCCAGCAACTTACTCATGACACACAGGAGACATTGGTCTGTATTGAGAGGGAGATGACTTATAACCTGAATTCTTAAATATAAGGCATACTGATGAGGTTTTCCAGGGTGGGGGGAAGTACTTAAGGCAACGCTTAAGTAGTTTTGTAAGTATAGGGGCAAATTCTGGTTGAAGCTTTTTTAACACTATAATTGAAATGCCGTCAGGGCCAGTTGCTTCACTGGAATCAAGGTTCTTGATTAGCTTGGCGACCTCACGCACAGATATTTGTATGTTGTATAGTGTGTTGTCTGTTATAGGAGGAAATACGGGGAGTTGATGGCTTTCGTCGCATAGGGTAGAATTAGCTGCAAAGTTCTTGGCAAATAGTTTGGCATTGTCTGATGCTGACGAGATGACCTCAGGTTCATTGATGATGTTTTCGATAGAACGCGCACTTCTGTTCAGGATCCTGTTTGCTATTTGCCAAAGCTGGTGGGAACGAAGCCGCTGCTCGACTACTTTGGATTTAACGGACTGAGCATATAGCTTTCTTGCATTTTTATTACTCTTTTACAGTGGTTGCTGGCAGTCCTGAAAGCAGCTTTAGTCTCAGTGCATCTATTACGTTGGTAGCTATGGAAAAAGTGATTTCTGTGCACGATGGCAGAAGCACATTCTGGAAAGAACCATGGCTGGCTGTTAGGTTTTTGTTGGAATTTTTTAGATGGTATGAATCGGTCTATGCCTACAATTAACCATTCGGTCAGGTCTGATACTATAGAGGTCACATCATTTTTAAACATGGAATGCAGAGGTAGATCAGATGTAAATGTAATGTATATATATATATATATATATATATATATATATATATATATATATATATATATATACTGAAAGCAGTGATAAAACAAAATAGTGTTATAGTAACATATTTTGTCACAGAAACGCAAAGATTATGAGGGGGAGACATGCTGAAACATGTTCCTCTGTTTTACACCAAAACATCAGTCTAAATGGTAGGGCAGGAATTCCCTGGCACGGAATGGGGCACATCTTATGTCAGCTTCTCATTTTGATTGGCATGTCTATCGAATCACAAGAAACTTATTACTTAGGAGGAAAGGTCACAGAAATAGTTAGTGGCGAACGAGGTGAGTGAGAAAACAGATCGGGACAAAAAAGGTCCTTGCCGACAAAGCAAGATATTTCGATAGCAAGTCGTGCAAAGGAGAATTAATTACGAGTCTATCTTTTCAGTGAAAATAAATTGCGGGGTTCAAAGCCCTCGAAGAGAAAATCGCCATTGTTCATAAACTTTACACCTACACGTATACCAGCAACGAAATATTTTAACTTCACCTCGTAACATTTGCACGAGATATGTTCAAACTTTAATTAAAAAAAAAAGCAACACAACAAAGAAAGGGAAACGTTTTTCCTAATTAATTTTTCATCCCTCATTTTTCATTTAAATAGATACAAAAAAAGTAAATAAATAAAAATGAAACACCATAATATTACGAATTTCAGCAGCGAAAGATTCAATCACGTAGAAATACACTTGCGCCCAGAAGGTGCCTGCACATTCTTTTTGTTTTGGGTGTTCTATTTTGTTTTTTGTTTTGTTTTTTGTTTTTGTTGGCATTAATAGTTTTGTTCTCACGTCATGTAGCCTTTCTCACGTTTCCTTTGTCGTTGAACGTTTTTTAATAACTATTACTATTCATTTATGTAGTACAAGACAGATTATATTTGCTGCGCACTTGTTGGCACAAGTCATTTTTACGTTCCTCCCCGCGAACACCAGAAAAGAAACATAAGTGTTAATAAAACACTGCATATACAGGGTGACTAAGAAAAAACAAAAGCTAAATATGCTGTAGAGTGGAGAAAAAAAGGCCAAAGACTCTAGTGTTTTGATGTGATGTTTTGAATATAATAAACTAGTTATAACCAAAGTTTCATTTCATTCGGACATAGACTAAGAAACGGGGCCTAATTAGAGTTGGGGCCCGTCTTTCTTTTTTTTGGGGGGGGGGTCACCCTGTAAGAACTGTCTGTGGATGACATGTGTGTGTGTGTGTGTGTGTGTGTGTGCGTGCGTGCGTGTGCGTGTGTGTGTGTGCGCGCGAAAAGATTGATACGAGAACACGTTGCAGAAAAGCGTCCTAACCTCTCTCTGTCTGTTCTTTTCCCTGTCCATTCTCTTTTTCTAGTGAAAAAGAAACTTATGCGCGTTCTGTCTGGCTGTTGTATTTACTGAGTGTGAATGAGAGCGGGGAGACTAACACCATTGAACATCACTTTTGCTAATAACATTTTTTTTCAAATTTTGTCTGTATTTTCCGTTTCATTCTACCTTATTTTATATTTTATTTAGTACATTTGTCTTCAATTTGATCATTTTTCGTCAGTCTTAAATCCTGAGCAGATGATGAATATCGTCGAAACGTAGATTAATCCACGCTGGGATTTTTTTCTTATCTATTATAATAAAATTGTATTTCTGTCTGATTGTTTTTCCACAAGTTGATTAATATATGCAAAATATACAGTTTCACAAATTAATATTCATAGAGAAAACGACTTTAATACAGTTTTATTCCCTCCTAATTTATATATATATATATATATATATATATATATATATATATATATATACATATATATACTATATATATATACTATTTATATATATATGTATATATATACATATATGCTATTTTTATATACCATATATATACTATATATATATATACATATATATATACATATATATATATATATATATATGTATATATATATACTATTTATTCAAAGAAATCACTAAAGTATTTGCCTAATTTACACATTTAATTAAAGAAAATTCATTTTATTTAATAATTAGCTTGGTGTTATTAATCGATTTTAGTAATAAAATTGTTTTAATTGTTGGATTTAGAAATATTATTTAAAGTTAATTTATTTTATTTATTTTACTCTGCTTTATTTTTAATTATTTGCTAAAGCCAAGATTAATTCAGCTTACTTCCGTTTATTTAAAAAAAAGTTTCTGAATGTATTTCAAACTCAATTCGGCAAAACGTGGCTCGCAGCTGTAAACAGAGGCACATTTAAAGAAAAGCACAGAAATGTAGGTATACGTCGATGTCGGAATACCCTGGCCAAATCACTGTTAATAAAATCGTCCGCGCATATTAAACTTAAAAACCGATTCGGAAACTCGAAAACAAAATGAAACGAACTTTATTTTATTATTACCAAGAAAGACGTATTTCCTCGTTATTATTTTACTATTTCGTCATCTTTCTGATTAAAATGTTTCGTTATCCTTCTTACTAAAATAAAATTGTTAATTCTTTCATTTTTTTTTTCATGCGTCGTTGCTAATTATTTTTTATTTTATAAATTTCCAATGTTGCTTTCATTACGAAATTGTTTTATTAAAATTATATTTTCTTCTGCAGACTTTTCAATAAATGTTTTTACAATTATATATTGACACATTTTTATACAATAAATGTTTTGAATCTCAAATATTTTGTATTCGGAAAAAATTATTGTTATTTGTCGTATTATTTGATCAAAAAGAAACTAGTTTTTTTTATTTTTCGTTATTTATATATTTCATTTGCAGTGAAAAAGAATTAATGAAAGAATTAATAATTATATTTTATTTTAGTAAAAAACACGCCGAAATAGTAATTCATTTTTACTAAAATAATAATAGGTACGCATGAGAAAAGTTTATTCAATTTTGTTTTCGAGTTTCTGATTCGATTTATATGCGCGGATGATTTTTTTAACGATAGTTTGGCCAGGGTATTTCGACATCGACGTATGCTGAAATGCGTGCGTTTGTGTTGTACCACTCCCCGAACACTCGCAACTTTGTCTCCTGATTGAATTGGGAATTTGCCCATGAATGACTTGGGATTAAAATTATTTTAGTTTAATTAAAGTTTTAAATTTTGAAAAAAAAAAAAAGATTTAAGAGAATGGATCTTTTACTTACATATACAGTCTGCTTGGCTTTTTGATTGTGTCGATAAGGTTGTATAGTTTTCTGGACATTCAAAGCACAAGCCTGTGGTGACATTCGGCTGATAATAACCTTGCAGACAATCTTCGCATTCATTGTTTGCAGTGTTTCGGAACGTTCCAGCTGGACAAATTCCTGTGAAACAATTCAGTGATAAGAAAGACAAACATTAGACAAACAGACAAATCATATAAACGCTTACTATGTGTTTAGACCAATCATATATAAACGTTTACTATGTGTTTCAAACTTCAATGGAGATAGGCCGATCATGTGACTTTAAAAACTTCTTTTTAAAGAGTTTAGGAAGTCAGGTAAAAAGTATTTCATTACTAGCAGGACCTGTTAACCGGCGTTGCCCGGTGGAAGCATGATACTCCCACCTTATATAAAATAAAATTACAGTTGTTGTTGGTGGCCACTGTCGTCTCTGGGCGATTGTGGATACTGGCAATTGTAGCTGAAATGAAATAATTTGGCTTCCACTGGTGATACTGCTGGTTCGGGCGATAACCTGCAGATACTGTTGGATTCTAAAAATAAAACGCAATTAAGGGAATGCGTAAATTAGTATGAATTAATATAACTACGAAAAATGGCCCATTAGAATAATAATAAAAAGTAAAAACAGAAGTTTTCGAAATTAGGGATTCTCACTGTATATTAACTGTTTAGAGTGGTCGAAATCAGTGGTAGCAGTCCTAACTGTTTCCGTTTGTTGTTCAAGTCTTCTTCTTTTCAACTCTTCCACGAATAGTAGCAAATTAAAATCCAGTTTTATATCATCTTTTTTAACGTGTAAAACAATACAATTACGACTTTTCACTTCTTTAAGTAATGTCATGTTAAGAACGGCTTTCGGAATAGACACCACCACGTTGCCTATGTTTAGAACGGCTTTCGTAGTATTTGGGGTGGAAATATTTGTCCCAAATTTAACCGTGATATTCGTTGTCAGCATACCCACTCGCTAATATGTAGGTAAAACAAAAAAAAAATTGGTGAGTGGCAGTGTTTGTAGGAGAGAAGTAGATTTGCATATCGCGCGTGCGTACAAACCTGACAGCCAGGGCATAATACAGGTCTTTATATCTCGAAAACTACTTGTCTTTCAAAAGTTTAAATGAAATTTTCTTAATCAGCATAGTCGAAAACCCAGAAAATCGTCATTCTGGAAAAAAAAGAAAATCAAATAAAAATACTCCACAGAAAGCAAAATTGGTATAAGCACAGATATATACCAAATAAGTGCTTTCGTAGACAATGAAATTTACGTTAAAACTGAAGTCTAGGTAATCGCTGAAAAATATCAAAGTAAATAAAATCGTCCACAGAAATAGTAAATGCAAAAAAAAAAAAAATATCAGAAAACGCAAAGAAAAACAAAACAAGTATAGCATCCTATAATGGTCCATAATTGCTCCAAAACCGCAAAATAAATATTGCTATTCGTAAAGGTTTCTCTCTTTTTGTCTCTCTTTATATATATATATATATATATATATATATATATATATATATATATATATATATATAAAGATTTAAATAGAATGTGCGGAAATTTCTCGAGAGCTCTTCCGGTTTTCATCTCGTCATGAAAAAATCGATAGCATACAAACAATATTATTGGCGAAATTAAAGAGCACTACGGGGGAATTTGGATGCGCCAAAATTAAGAAAAAAAAGACGATTAACAGAAACTTGTCACAACGAGGGAGAAAAAAAAACGAGGGAGAAAAAAAAGAAAACGAGGGAGAAAAAAAAGAAAACGAGGGAGAAAAAAAAGAAAACGAGGGAGAAAAAAAAAGAAAAAAAACCGAGGGAGAAAAAAGAAAACGAGGGAGAAAAAAAAAAGAAAACGAGGGAGAAAAAAAAAAGAAAAAAAAACGAGGGAGAAAAAAAAACGAGGGAAAAAAGAAAGAAAACGAGGGAGAAAAAAAAGAAAACGAGGGAGAAATAAAAAAGAAAAAAAACCGAGGGAGAAAAAAGAAAACGAGGGAGAAAAAAAAGAAAACGAGGGAGAAAAAAAAAAAGAAAAAAAAAACGAGGTAGAAAAAAAAAACGAGGGAAAAAAGAAAGAAAACGAGGGAGAAAAGGGTCAAAGTTCCCCAAAGAGAAATGTTTTTGTTGTCTCCTTTTGTACTCATAAAGAAGATTTTAATGGTTTTTTGAGTCTGCTCTCTGTAACAAATTCCCCCGTAGTGCTCTTTAATTTCGCCAATAATATTGTTTTGTATGCTATCGATTTTTTCCTGACGAGAGGATGGCCGAAGGAGCTCTCGAGAAATTTCCGCACATTCTATTTAAATTTTTATATAAATGCTGTACCTCTAAACATATATATATATATATATATATATATATATATATATATATATATATATATATATATATATATACTAGCGTGGGTACCCGGCGTTGCCCGGGTGTTTGGAGGTGTGTGCGCAGGGGGGGGGTAAAGACCTTCTGAAAAAATCGGAAAAACCCAAGCAAAAAAAAACAGCCAACTAACGTAAAACTTTTTTTTAAATCGGGAAAACAAACCTCCCCCCCCCCACAAAAAAAGGACGGCGTTGCCCGGGTGTTTGGAGGTGTGTAAGTGAGGGGGGGGGGCAAAGAAGCAGCGAATTAATAACCCTGTTTAAACTTGTTTTTCATAAATTGAAAAAAAAAACAAATAAAACAGCGAACGGACGTAAAACTTCTTTAAAACAATCGGATAAACAAAAACCCCAAAAAAGGAAAAAAAAAGAAAAACAAAAACAAAAAACACGGCGAAAACCGAAAAAAAAAATGGTAAAAATAACCTCGTTTCAATATTAAATGTTTAAAAATCGAGAAAAAAAGTATATCTGATAACTGGGATTGAACTGAAATCTTTAGATATCTACGCTGTTACTTAACCCATCGCGCTATAGACGCGTGGATGGAAGGAGGTCGGTTTTTATAACATTTAAAACGAATTCAATGTACAACGTCTTTTGCGCGTAATGACGCATGCGTAAAGCAATCTTGTCATGAAGATACCATTTTTTTTCACCCCTCCTTGTAAAAAAGAGAATGGTTAAGGATGAAAGAATGAATGATTTTGCCCAATTTTTCGATATTTGTCGTCCAAGATGTGGAGCTTCAAAATGATACCGAACTTGTGAAAATCCGTCGCCGCTGTCGAAAGTTTTTGCGAGACATACAAACACACAAAGACACACACATTTTCGCTTTTATATATAGACTAGCGGGGGGTACCCGGCGTTGCCTGGGTGTTTGGAGGTGTGTGTGGTTTTGGGTAAATCAAAACTCCGGGGAGGGGGGTAAAATAAAAAAGTTTTGGTAGGTGAGTATGAGGATCAAACCCGAACCCTTGAGGCAAAGTTGGAAATTAAAGTGTAAAAAAAACCGTGCGACGTTAACCACTGGGCCACCGCGACATACAACAGAAACACGTTTGAATTTATTTATTTAACTAGCTACAATAAAAGTTAACTCTGCTGCTTCTATTTGACCTTATTAATGAGGTCAAATAGAAGTAGCGGACTTAACTTTTGTTGGGTTTGTTTACCCAAGTTTGACTGTTTTTTCCCCAAGATGTTGGGGAGGGGGAAACCAGCTCCCCATTGTCCAGATTGAATAGCAACTGTCTGATATAAGGAGTTTGTCCCCACATTGATCAAAGCTGATTGCTTCTAGAGATTTCCCGGCGAGATGCCGAGAAGACACCGTTTGAAGTTAGTTTCACTTTGCTCTTGACATATCTAAAGCCTTTGATAGGGTATGGCATAAAGGTTTACTTCATAAGATCGCTAGCTATGGTATAGCTGGAAAAGTCTTCTCAATTATTAAATCATTTCTTTCTGATAGATTCATAAGAGTAGTAGTTGAGGGGCAAAAATCAGAAGCTCACAATATTAATGCCGGTGTCCCTCAGGGATCCATCCTGGGCCCAACTCTTTTCCTGATCTACATTAATGATCTTCCAAATCATATCCTTACATCATTTGTAGACATTTATGCTGATGACACTACCATTTATGGTACCACATCTAAGACAGTAAACGAGCAAGTTCTCTCCAATTCTCTCTCCTCTGATCTTGAGCACGTAGTACAATGGGGAAAGGAGTGGCTGGTTACTTTTAATGCATCTAAAACCAAGCTTCTCTCTTTACATCATCAACATTCTAATCCACATTTGTCATCAATTGAAATGAATGGCTCTCGTCTTCAGGAGGCCTCAAGTTTTGACAAGCTTCTGGGCTTGACCATTACTCCTGATCTTAAATGGAACACGTATATCAAATCTGTTGCCAAGGCCGCTGGAAAAATGGTGGGATCTTTCTATCGATCCAGTAGATATCTCACTGCTGATGCTATTCTCTATCTATATAAGAGCCAGGTACGTCCAAGGATGGAATACTGTTGCCACATCTGGGCAGGAGCTGCTAGAAAGAACTTGTCCTGCCTTGATAGAGTTCAAAATAGACTTCGTAGCCTCGTAGGAGATGTCCTTTTCTCCTCCTTGCAACCTCTATCTCACAGAAGAGATGTTGCGAGTTTGTCTCTGATGTATCGTTATTTTCATGGAAAGTGTTCAACTGAGCTTCAATCTATGGTCCCCCCTCGCCAAACTTTCACAAGAAACACTCGTCTAGCTGTAAACACTATCAATAATTTCCCCCACTCTTTATCTGTGCCTAAACCTAAACGTAGATTCCATGAACAAAGCTTCTTTCTTAGAACTGCACGCCTGTGGAATTGTCTTCCGTTTTCCTGCTTTCCGGCTGACTACAATATGGTTTTGTTCAAGTCTAAAGTAAATAAGTTCTTGATGAGCCGTTCCATATAAGTTATTAAATTTAGCAAATTTTCATTACTAATGATTACTATATTGACCAACTTCTACTGTACACTCTTTAACCCTTATCCTTGAGTGGCCTCTGGGCCTTGATAATGTGGTGATGCCTTTGTAAAAAAAAAAAAAAAAAAAAAAAAAAAAAAATTTATACTAAAAAGCAGGACAAACAAACGACAGAGCGAAATAACGAGAATCTCATAAAAGTCGACGTAAATAAATCTAGAGGCGACCCGTGTTCCCAAATCCTAGATATTATTATATAGGGAATATATAAATACTTCTAAGCGATAGTAACTCCCCCCCCCCGGGAGCGTGTGCGAAAAAAGCCTTTGCGAGACAGACATACATGAAATGGCCACACACATTTTGCCTTTTATATATATAGACTAGAGGGTACCCGGCGTTGCCCGGGTGTTTGTAGGTGTGTGTGGTGTTAAAAAAAAGAACTCGGTGGGGGGGGGGGTCGAACCCGAAGCCCTGAGGCGAAGTTTGAAAATAAAATCGGCCAGCCAGAATGAGTTACTGAAAGATGTTTGAATTTATTTAAGAACGAAATTGACAGTTGCGCGGCCGGAATTCGTCGAACATTACGACGACGACGACGTAGGTTTGTTTGTTATAAGCGAAGTAAAAAAAGAAAATAACGTTAACACTTAAACGGGGAAAAAAACTAACGTAACGCAAACGAACGATGAAAACAGAAAAATGAACACGTGAAAAATGGCTTCAATAAGTCTCTTTTAAAATTTAAAAAATCGGTGGTACCCGGGTGTTTTTGGGTGTCGCTAATAATAAGCAAAGTAAAAAAAAAGTAGAAAAACGAAACACTGGTTCAATATTTAAATTTACAAAATCGATTAAGAATAAAAGTCGATTAAAAATTCGAGTGTTAAAACCAGCAAGTTCGTAAACACAATGTACGAAGTCCGTCCAACACGGACTACGCAAGACATTTCAGAACGTTACTGCTTTTTTGAAATGCAATGTCATTTATATTAGGTTGAAGAGTTCTAATGTACGACGCTTCAAGAATCTTTAATTTTTTTACATTATTTTCCCGTTGTATAATTTTTGTGTTGTCAACGAGGACCTTTCTAACATTGGAGGGGGGACAGCTATGTTCTTTTTTTAAATGTTTGTAAATCGCGCTTGTGTCGTTAAGGTGCATAGTTATTCGCCGGGACAACGTTGTTGTTGTATGCCCAATGTATGTATTATTTTTGGAGTTACATTCTCCAATAGAGCATTTAAATTTATACACTACATTGGTTTGGTCCAACGTTTTTATCACCGGTGAAGAGTTGTTTTTTTTTTTTATTCTTAATCGACTTTTATTTTAACTCATCACTGAATATATATATTTTAGTTTTCATTTTTAATCCTCATTTTCGCAATCCTGTATTTTTAACACCTGATGATGATTCATGGACGAATCGAAAGCGCTCGTAACAGCAACATGTATGGATCCTTTATTAATATTTTTGATTTTGAAACAAAAAAGACAATACGAAAAATTGAAAAATTGAAAAAAAGAATTATAAGAAAAAATGTCTCCGTTGTATTTAATAATATTTGCTTGAATATATATATATATATATATATATATATATATATATATATATATATATATATATATATATATATATATATATAAGAAATTTATTACTGTGAGTCCAGAATGAGTTTACATATTGTTTCAACTAGAGGAAGATCCCCAAAGAGAGGAAATGTCCAACTAGCATCGTCAGAATTCATAGATGGGTATTTCTAACACGCGGGTAGGTCTGTCAATTGAGGTACGTAAGCACAAATTGAAAAATATGTAAATATTTGCAAAGAAATGCGAGAAAAAATATATCAATGGATGCAAAAAGGTTACATGTTTTTATATCTTTCTATTATAAGGGTGGTGCAAAAATGAATTCTGACGATGCTAGTTGGACATTTCCTCTCTTTGGGGATCTTCCTCTAGCTGAAACAATATGTAAACTCATTCTGGACTCACAGTAATAAATTTCTTATATACTGCTCTGGCTACACATTGAGCACTCTATTCCGGTTTTTCACCACTGGTAAATAAATAAATAAATATATATATATATATATATATATATATATATATATATATACACACACATCATATATGAAATATCCGCATTTTAAAACTGATAAACTATTTTTGTAGTTAACTAGATTGTATGTTTACTTTTTTGCAATACCCCTATAATACAAAGCTATAAAAATACGTAAACTTTTTGCATTGATTGATTTTTATCGCATATCTTTGTAGATAACTAATTTTTATAAGTTATTATCTACTTTTTTGCATCACCCTTATAGTTAAGGTCGTACCGATTTTATCGTCCAATTACCTACTCTACAGTTTGAACGTAAATTTCATTAATAAGAGAACCGAATTAGATGGAGTATTTGATTTTCATTTCTTTTACGGACTGATTCTCGAAATTGCGCACACGTTAACTTATTTTTTATGGTGGGGGTAAATTTATACATTAGGCCCAACTTTACAATTTTCTTTAGAATGAGAACCTTTTTAAGGTTTTCCACAATGATGATTACGAAAATCTTATTCAAATTTTGCGGAGATAAGAAGTAACAAGGACGAGATATAAAGACCTGTATCATGCACTGTAATTCACTGACTGCCAGGATTGTACGCACACGTGATAAACTCCTCTCCTATCGGCTCTGCATCCCCAAATTTACTTTCTTTAGATTTGGGAGACTTATTCCCCTCCACACACACACACACACACACACACACACACACAAAAAAAAAAAGAAAAAAAAAAGGTGGTTGTCTACTTTGAATACTTTACATGGGAATGTTGGAGGTGTCTATTCCGAACGCCGGTCTTAAGATGGGGAGGTTGGTGGTGTCTATTCTGAAAGCCGTTCTTAACATGGGGAGTTTGGGATGTCTATTCCAAGCGCCGTTTTTGACATGATAATACTCAAAAAAGTGTAGCGAAAAAAGTCGTAATTATTTTTTTAAACGTTAAAAAAAGACGACATAAAACTGGATTTTAATTTACTGCTATTGTATTATTACTACGAAACTTCTGTTTATACTTTCCATTATTATTCAATCAGACTAGTTTTCGTACTAGTTTACTTTTTTGTTGGGGGGAGACGGGATTCCACCGGGCAACGCAGTTAACGGGTCCTGCTAGTTTTTAATAAAGTGTTGTATAAATAATGGGGGCTCCTAGCATTAAAAAAAGACAATATTTACAAGTAGTATAAGACGAAAATGGAATGTAAGGCTAGAGACGTTAGTCTTTTGGGGGGAGCAATCTGTAGTAAGACTGAGAAGCAATCCTGACGAACGCCAAAAACCAAATTGCTTGAATTCGTAGCCTCTTTTTTTTCAAGTAATTTTTGATACACTCTTTTCGTTACTTCCTAAAGTTTACATATAAAAGTGAGAGGTGCAGGCAAGTTGCAAGAGAAAAGCTCTCAATGATTCACATATCAGCCTTCATCAACTTGCAACATACTAACAAGAACTAGATTAACCAAAACACAAACATGCACAATGCCACGCTGCCAAATACTCGCATATGTATATTACTTACACATGCCTATTTACGCTATGAATATTTTAACTTGTTGCTATTTACAAAACATTCTTTACAAAACATGTGTTTGCACGTAATTGAAAGTAACTTTTATATTCTTGTATCATGTATCGAATGTTTTGTTACAAATTTTGTGCTTTATGAAATTACAAAACTCTGTTCATGTTTTAAGTTAGTACTTCCTTATTGGTGGCACTTCCCTTGAAATTCCTATAAAAATATCCGAAAGCTAAAGACACAAGGAATTGAACAGCCGGCTGCATGGAAAAAAAAAACTCAGAACGTACGCTCAACAACCTTCTTCCTCATGCCTTTAGCCGAGAGAGGTGGGAGGCAAGTTGCAAAAGAAAAGCCCACAGTCATTCACGTATCAGCCTTCCTAACTGGTGACCCTTCTATTGTTTTATGTTAAATTTATTCCCACTTTATTATGCATTCACGTCTGTATATATTGTTCATTTGCTTTCGTTCAGTAAAACACAATTTTACATCTAATTTACCAAGGCCAGGGACCACAAAGTAACGGTGGCTGAAAGTAAATCGATCATAGAATTTTAAATGTAACTATGTAAAAGAAGCCAGGCCTGCTTGATTATTTCCAAAGGATATGAGGGTGTCCTCAATGTGCTGTCTTCGTCTAAGGTTGTATTTATGTTTGGTTATGACATTATATTTTTTGTGTGTTAAATTAAATGTTTAAAGTGCGTTATTAATGTTACCAAGAGAAATGGCTATATTGTTTGTTTTTTTCTATACTAGGGAGTCACCACTTATCAAGGCACGAAGGCCACTCGAGGATAAAGGGTAATGAATGTAAGATGGTAGTTTAGTAATCGTTAACAATGTAGATTGAGTAGAATTTGGATTATTTAAGAGAGCAGCTCAACAAGAACTTGTTTACATTGGACTTGAAGGCTACCGTATTGTAATCGGATGGAAAGTATACCAATGGAACAGTGTTCAACAATCAGGCAGTTCTAGGAAAGAAGCTTTGTTTATGGAATCTGTATTTAGATTAAGGCACAGATAGAGAGTGGGGAAAGTTTTTGTGAAAGTTTGGCAAGGCGGCCCATAGATTGGAGCTCAGACGAGCACTTACTGCGAAAAACAAAACCATAAACAAGACTGAAATTAAAAAGATTCTTGAATAACGAGAATGAATTTTTGTTGTTGTTTTTTAACAATAAGTTTGTGCATTTGGTATTACTAAAAAAATTAATCGAATTAGAAAACAAAAACAAAGCTAAAACTAACGGAAATTTCCGGAGAAGAATCGAAACCTCACCTTGTTTTTTATTTATTTTTTTTTGTTAATTATTTTTTTAATACTCCAAAAATATCATTATCAATAAGAAATGTAACGCCTAAACACTAGAAATATAAAAATTGTAATTAACTGTAAATACACATCGGAATTTTTTTTTTGCGGGAAAGAGGAGGCTGAAAATCTATCGTATAGTCATTTTTATTTATTTTTCTTATTTTATTTCAAAATGGTTAAATCATTACGAAAAATGTAATCAATAAAATAAAGAAATTTATTAATTTTATCGAAAACTGTACTTCCGTTCTTCAAGAATCTTTTTAATTTCATTTTTTGTTGTTTTTATTTATTGTTTTGTTTTTGAGGGAGATATAGTTTTTAAAAAGCTCTCCCCCTCCCTAAATTATATTTAAAAAATGTTAAAATTTATTTTATTTTGGAGGGGAGGGGCTCTTTTTAAATTAAAGCTACCTCAATATTTTCTTTAATTTTCTATTTTAAGCGATTAGCGAGACGGCCAAGATGCGATCCTCTCATGTCGGACAGTTTTTTGTTCTAAAGTAACACGCAACAAAACTTGTTTTTAACTGAATAAACGCTTTAAAATAAGTTAAACCACTAAAAACTTAAAAAGCTTGGTAGTAAACGAACAGTTAGAAAAATCAATTTTATCTTTTTAAAACAACAGTAAACGAGCAAAAATATTTTTTTAAATATTATGGAGCATGTAGTTCCCTTCAAAAGCAATATCTTCTTCAAGAACGGTCATAAAAATGTTTTCAATCTGTATCTATTCAATAATGAACCAGTTTTCTTACCTCGCAAAAATGAATTAGTTTTCCATGGACGAGTTTTCCGGGCACTGTTTCTTCAGCACGTCATATCCCAAGCTAGATTCTAGATATTTGCTACATATGCCTGCAGAATTACGGCATTTATGTGTTGATAGAGGGGAAGAAGAGGAAGAAAGAAGCTTCGAAACTCGTCCGATTTTTTCTAACCGTTTATTAGAGCATGTATACAGTTTTAAATATTTCAGCGTGCTTATAAATTCTTGGTGGGGGTGCTTTTCACCAATATATGATTTGTTGCTCACTAATATGGCATCGAGAAGCCCAACCAAAAGCTACGGAAACAGATAGAGACCAAAAATGCAAACGCCAAGTATTCGACCTTTACTTGCTTCTGTTCCGGTTATGTATTTAGTTTCTGTCAAAAATCAAAATGGCTGCCACCGATTATTTTACTCAATCACTATTCATGGGTAAATAAATTGGATTAAAACGTGTTTTAAACATTAAGTATATTTTAAAGCAAATAGGCCACAAATGAATAAGTAAAGCAATGTAGATTGTTTTTGACTAATTACTCAACTGCATTTATTTTTTATTTTTTAAATTGTGTCAATAATAGTAATGATTACCTGGTAATTATTATTGTTGCGATAACGTGTTCACACGACAACAAACGTCGAATCTAACTTTTTTTTGCACGTCCATAATTTCGGGTTTCTTGCTAGTGTCGATTTTAGTGACACTTGACCAATATCTATCATCGTAGTCATGATGTGAAAAGAACCCATGATAAGGCAAATACATGATGAAAATCAGTTAAGTTCTGTGTGTGTGTGTGTGTGTGTGTGTGTGTGTGTGTGTGTGTGTGTGTGTGTGTGTGTGTGTGTGATACAGTTACATAGTGTAGAAAGAGTTACGTCAATCCTCAGCGATTTTCTTCTCGGCTGATTGATTCTCACCCGGTGTTGACCCCAATCTCTTACTAATCTCTCTTGAGGGTACTCACAGCTGCCAACTGTCCCAAACTGGACGCTGTCCTCAACTGTAGTAAACATAAGACTGTCTTTAAATTGTCTTTAATTGTTATAATCTGCCGCAAAAATCATTGCTGCTCGCCAAACTGATTATAAACTAACTCTAAACACATTGACTTCTATTGTTTGGCACTTTGTACTAAATGACTGCTACACCTTGATTACCAATCCTATTCAGCTTCCTTTCGTGTACCTTGGTGAACAACTTCCTCTCCATGGTTCTACTGATGAACTTATTTCCTCTTTTTTTATTTCTTAACACGTGATGAGGGGTAACGTTGATAGTATCTCATTGCTTATTGGATGAGAATGTCTAGGGAAGGTATGGAACTGTTACATAAGGTTTCAAATATAAATGTTATTGTAACTTCAATCTTTTTCTATAATGAGACGTTTTATTTTTTTTTTCTTTCTGATGAAGTACAAAAATACTTTAAAATGTATGAATCAGTTTAGAAATACTGATTCATAAATTTTAAAGTATTTCTTTTACTTTCCAGTTTGAAACATTTTTCCTTTTTTCTTTTTTTAACTTCGCCAATTCAGGCACTGCCAAAGCGTAATATTTTCCATGATTTTTAAAAGAAGGCGTACACTTGTTATAAAGAAACAGTTTTATAATACTTACGTAATGGACATTCTGTTCCACCTTCTCCGTCCGTTGTGAAATTTTCAGGACATTTAGTACAGAGAGCAAATGGGTCAAGCAACTCTAGAACACGGAAAAATCCCTCTGGACATTTAGAACAGGTATCAGCCGCGTTTTTCTTTTCAAAGCCCGATTTACAATAAGCTATAAAACAAAAATAAATAAGACAAAATTAAAATATTTGGAGATTTTTTCTTCTTTTCTTGTCCCTATTTACCTGTCTTCCCACGAGGGCAGATTTAGACACAAGATGGATTTTTAATGTGAGAGAAATCCAGCTCTTAAAAAAGGGCATTCTAGATTAGCACATGCCTCAATTTTGAAAGACCTTATTTTTTCACACAAAATAAGGCATATTGCCAATGAAGCATGGAGAACTACTGTGCTAAGGACCGGATTTAAAGGGAGGCATCCTAAATAGAGAATTGGCTAGCATGTTCACGTTAAATTTAAATTTCTGCATATTGGTATAGCCAGGCAAATAGGGTGCAGGGAGGGAATTTTAAGAACAAGCGATCCAATGAAAGAAACTATTAGAGTAGAAAGTTCCGACATCAAGGAACTTTTATAGTAAAGGGGTGAGATTTTGCTGCTAGTTAAATAGACCAGAGATACCTCCATCAAGGATGTACAAATACAGTAAATTCATTCGAAAAAAAAAATGAAATCACTTGTCAAACAAGTACAGGGATGAAAACTGCTGCGATGTGACAGGGAATGGAGATTGGCAGACAGTAAGAGATTCATTAAGCTATTAGGTAAAAAAAAACCTCTTTTTTTGTTCCCTATCTAAAACTAGTCGGTGCACCTGCCCATATACAGCAACAATACTCAATGCATAGACGAATTGTGTCTTTATAGAGATATAGGGTGCTGGCAGATGTAAAAAGTTTTCTAACCCTGTAGATGGAGCCTACATTCTTTGCAGTTGACTTGTTATTTATCTTTTCGCGAGAGCAGTGAATTGGGAGCAACAGTAGTCACTGAAGCGACATGGTTTCTATGGAAACCAGTCATAAAAAGCGTTGCTTACCTCCTTAGATATTTTTACGATTTTTAACACTAGAAAATTCATCATAACTTTTGTTTTACTGAACAGAAAATTGAAAAAAAAGCAAGCAAACTAAATGCACCCACATCCAAAACAATGGCTGAACCATATGAAATAAAGTATAGTCTGTTAACAGGGCCATAAGTGAATGGGTACATTCAATGCTACGAACATAAAATTCATTTCCTTTAACAATTATAAGAAACTTTTCCAACCACCGATTGCAATGGCCAATTGCTCTCTTGCCAAGAGATCAATGTTCAAACACGTCGACTAACATTCGTGTGTGTGTGTGTGTGTGTGTGTGTGTGTGTGTGTGTGTGTGTGTGTGTGAGAGAGAGAGAGAGAGAGAGAGAGAGAGAAAAGATGTTTTCTCTGTGATTTTTTTTTACATAGGCATCACCACATTATCAAGGCCAAGAGGCCACTCAAGGATAAGGGTTAAAGAGTGTACAGTAGAAATTGGACAATATAGTAATCATTAGTAATGAAAATTTGGTAAATTTGATAACTTATATGGAACGGCTCATCAAGAACTTATTTACGTTAGACTTGAACACAACCATATTGTAGTCAGCCGGAAAGCAGGAAAACGGAAGACAATTCCACAGGCGTGCAGTTCTAAGAAAGAAGCTTTGTTCATGGAATCTGCGTTTAGGTTTAGGCACAGATAAAGAGTGGGGGAATTATTGATAATGTTTACAGCTAGACGAGTGTTTCTTGTGAAAGTTTGGCGAGGGGGGACCATAGATTGAAGCTCAGTCGAACACTTTCCATGAAAATAACGATACATCAAAGACAAACTCGCAACATCTCTTCTGTGAGATAGAGTTGCAAGGAAGAGAAAAGGACATCTCCTACGAGGCTACGAAGTCTATTTTGAACTCTATCAAGGCAGGCCAAGTCCTTTCTAGCAGCTCCTGCCTAGATGTGGCAACAGTATTCCATCCTTGGACGTACCTGGCTCTTATATAGATAGAGAATAGCATCAGCAGTGAGATATCTACCAGATTGATAGAAAGATCCCACCATTTTTCCAGCGGCCTTGGCAAGAATAATGGTCAAGCCAAGAAGCTTGTCAAAACTTGAGGCCTCCTCAAGACGAGAGCCATTCATTTCAATTGATGCCAGATGTGGATCAGAATGTTGATGATGTAAAGAGAGAAGCTTGGTTTTAGATGCATTAAAAGTAACCAGCCACTCCTTACCCCATTGTACTACGTGCTCAAGATCAGAGGAGAGAGAATTGGAGAGAACTTGGTCGTTTACTGTCTTAGATGTGCTACCATAAATGGTAGTGTCGTCAGCATAAATGTCTACAAATGATGTAAGGATGTGATTTGGAAGATCATTAATGTAGATCAGGAAAAGAGTTGGGCCCAGGATGGACCCCTGAGGGACACCGGCATTAATACTGTGATCTTCTGATTTTTGCCCCTCAACTACTACTCTTATGAACCTATCAGAAAGAAATGATTTAATAATTGAGAAGACATTTCCAGCAATACCATAGCTAGAGATCTTATGAAGTAAACCTTTATGCCATACCCTATCAAAAGCCTTAGATATGTCAAGAGCAATTGCCCTAGAAAGGTTGCCTCCGTCGAGAGATTTGCTAATCCTATGAGATATAACTGTAAGCACATCTGCTGTAGATCTAGCAGAACGGAAACCATATTGAGTGTCACTAAGAAGGTTATTTTTGTTGAGATGTTTGATTACTTCTGTATTTAACACAGATTCCAACAACTTACTCATGACGCACAGGAGACTTATTGGCCTGTACTGAGAGGGGGATGAGCGATCACCTGAATTCTTAAATACAGGGCATACTGATGAAATTTTCCAGGGAGATGGGAAACTATTTTCCTTAAGACAACGTTTAAACACTTTTGTAAGTATGGGCGCTAGTTCAGGTTGAAGTTTTTTGAGTACTATAATTGGAATACCGTCAGGGCCAGTTGCTTTACTGGAATCAAGGTTTTTGATTAGCTTGGCAACATCACGTACAGATATACGTATATCATATAGCGTGTTTTCTGATACAGGAGGAAACATTGGGGGTTGGCGGCCTTGATTGCAAAGGGTAAAATTAGCTGCAAAGTTCTTGACAAAGAGTTTGGCTTTGTCTGATGCTCACGAGATTACCTCAGGTCCATTGATAATAGTTGGGATGGAGCACACGCTTCTGTTCAGGATTCTGTTTGCTATTTGCCAAAACTGGTGGGAACCAAGCCGCTGCTCAGCTACTTTGGACTTAACAGATTGAGCATACAACTCTCTTGCATTCTTTATTACTTTCTTACAATGGTTGCTGGCAGTCCTGAAAGCGGCTTTAGTTTCCATACATCTATTACGTTGGAAACAGTGGAAAAAGTGATTTCTGTGTGCAATGGCAGCAGCACATTCTGGAGAGAACCATGGCTGGCTGTTAGGTTTTTGCTGAAACTTTTTCGAGGGTATGAAACGGTCAATACCTATAATTAACCATTCCGTCAGGTCTAATACTATAGAGGACACATCCTTTTTAAACATGGAATGCAGAGGTAGATCATATATAAATGTACGGAAGCTATCCCAGTCAGCCTTAGTGTATCGATATACTGTACGATGGAGAGGTACGTCTGGGGACTTATTACATTTCATTTTTATCTTAATTGATACAACAGAGTGGTCGGAAGAGCCAAGAGGCGACAGAACAGAAACTGAACATAGTTCAGGGCAAGTTGTGAGAAAAAGGTCTAGTAGGCTCGCATACTGGCCATCATTGTCGGGCACACGGGTGGGTTCCTGAACAATCTGAGTGAGGTCATAGGCAATGGAGAAATCATGACAGAACGTCCCCTCATCATCGGTCTTGTTAGAGTGGGTCAACCATTCGACGTTGTGAACATTGAAGTCACCACATACGTGAATGTTAGCTGAAGAATAAGCAGATAAGACTTGGTCAATTTTCTCAGATATGCTTTGAAAGATAGTAACTCCGCTGTTATGGGGGCGATAGAGAGTAAATATATATGCCGTTGTGTGAGCTAATACAACCCGGAAGCACATATAGGGTAAGTTAGGTTCTTCCCTGGAGATGTCCCTACCACATGGAAAGCTATCCCTAATATAGGCACATATTCCATGCCCATGGCGATCTTGGGGGTCAGATTTAGAAGTTAAGTTAGAGTATCCTTTAATTACGAACTCTTCTAGGGAAATAGCCTGTCCAATGCCAGTTTCACTTAAAAATAAAAGGTCTGGTTTAGTCTCCTGTAATTGGGTTTCAACCTCTGGAAGGTTAGAACGTAGACCCTTGATGTTGGAGAAGGAGACATGGTAGTAGGGGTCTACGTTGGAAGTTGGAGAACCGGGTTTAATCGTGTATTTTTTCTTGAAATTTGTCATGATGAAATTTTGGAATTTGTGGACTAGGTCATTAGATTTACTTAGAGCAAGACAGAGAGGGGAAACTAAGAGAAAAAAAGAAACGAAGAATTTTTAATTTTTTTATTTGTAGCTAATGATAAGGTGAAGCCGTAACAATTACCCACTAGTATGGCATCGAGAGGCCCCACCAGAAGCTACTGCATGGTCCAGATTCCATTCACCAAATGGCAATACAGTAGCCCCAGTACTTTGCACCTGCTGATAGGACAGCCTCCTTAGTGGTTAATCCAAGGTTCGGGTTCCTGACTATCAGGCGGATAACGTCAGCCCAGACAAAACGTTTACCTCCAGCACCCTTACTAGTGACATGGCTACAAGGATAGACATAGAAACGGAAAATTTCCGCCATTTCTGCCAACTGTTCGCGCAAAATACTGCCAACCTAGAAAACAGCTTTTTCTTCTCCCTTTGTCAGAAAAATCACTCATTAAAAAATGAGGACTGAGGGACAAATAAGAAGAAGCAAGAGTAACAGGAGCTGCCGATAACGCATCCACAATGCGTTTTGTACTCTTCATTAAAAAAAAAAAAATTATTAAGTATTCTACTTAATAAAAGTCCAACAGACGTGTTTAAGGGAAAGTATGGTGATAGATTCCCCTCTCACGAACTAAGAATGCTAAGAATGATAAAAGTATTGTTTAATTGCAAATTTAAAACGTAAGTTTTGTAAGCCAATTCAACGTAGATTTAAAAAAAAATGGCGGAGTTGTACAACCATCACCCCCATGCGAATTTCTATATTGATAGGTTTTTCAACAATATACCCATCTCGGATGCAAAAATTGGGAGACAGTTAATGATGATCAGGAATAATAAATGTTCAAGTATCGATTCCTGAGGAACACCCACATTAATGTGATGATGTTTGGATGTATAGCTATCAAGAAAAAAACTGGACCTTCTTTTAGCTGTCAAGAATCATATTATATTACACAAATTAAGACCTGTATGATTTAATTCTTTTAATGGTATCTTTATGCAAGAAAGTGGTTGGCAAAGTCCAGGGAAGAGTTTAGGTCCAACTACTAAGCAAACAGTTCAGCCTCATTCGTTGCCATACAAATGACTTCGTGTTAATTGTTGATTGACCCACGATTATGAATTTTCCAGAAATCGTGAATTCTTAATTCCTGTAATGCGATTTCTAGTAATATCAACACATCTATTCTTAGCTGTGGTTTTTGGATGCTACAATTTTTTGTCTATTCTCTGCTGATTTATGATGGCTGAAGCGGCAGAATGTTTGCTGTTTATGCACATTAGCAACTGCACAGGTTGAAATGAAACTTGAGAGAGGTTGCTTAGTAAGGAGAACAAAGTTTTCCTCCAAAGCGCATCTCTGGTGAAAGGGTTTCTCAATCAGTATGTTGGTAATGTCATGTTGTCTTGAGTAGCAACACTTCAGTTCAGGGTTTATAATATAACTATTATTACAAGAATTCCTGAATGGTCTATGGCCATCTGTCACACAATGTTCAAGTAGTGTGGTCAAGAATAAATCAAGAAGTGAGGCTTGCTGGTCCTCACAATCTAAAAACCCAGGTCAGGAAGATGAAAGTCTGTGAGTTCGATAAACTGAACCAATCCATGTAGTTGACATTAAAGTCCTCAATTACATTGATTTGTTAATTGTAAGCATATTGTAAGAGTCTTTATGGAAGAGTGGGTCTTATCATGGCTATTAAAACGATTAGCGATTAAGTTTTAAGTGCGAAAATATCTGGGCAATGTACGTGAAAAAAGGGATTTTACACCATTGAATTTAGTTCTAATGTTTATCAAGGGGATTCTCAAGGGAGGAGGTGAATTAGTTAGTAGTTTGTTTGTGTTAACGTTTTTTTTAGATTTGTATTGCTCTAGTTGTTTTTTTGTTTTTTGTTTATTTATTAGAAACTCTAGTTTTGACAAGAATTCACCAGCAATGTTGAGTTAAGACTTTTAAGTTGTCTCCTCTTGTCTATAGAGAAAAAGAATTCTGTTCAGAATGATCTTCATTTTATTTGTTGTTGTTGTAATTTCTATTGACAAGATGGCAGCTTAGTCAAGATTGGGTGTCTTGGAAAGGAGTAAATTTACATTAGCTATTACAAATTATGAATTCTACCAGACATTTTGAAGCTAAAGAACATACTGTCAAGAAGCTTAACAAATGTCAGTGATACTGACAAATTAATCTCCCTAATTAGTATAAGAGAGAGTCTCAAATTTAATAGGTTCTGTTCTATCAGCTAAACTCCTTTGTTCCATCGCTTCTGCAATGTTGCATCCCTGTGTCTGTTTTAAAAGTATTTTTATGGAATATGCTCTCATAAACTCATAGAACGTTCATACTCTTGACTAGCCCGACAAGCAGCAAAATCCCACCCCTTCACTGTTGAACTTCCTAGAATCCGGAAACTCTTCTACTCTAATAATTTATTCACTCAAGCTACTAGACTTTGGAATTCCCCAATCTGTTTCCTGCTTCTCTGACTATACTGACATGCAGAAATTTAAATGCAATATGAACAGACATCTTGCTGCCTCCCATCATTTGACATGATCCCAAATAAGTAACTCCTTACATACCAACTGGGAATATACCTTGAAGAAGTTTGTTTAAAAAGAGGCATATTGTATCATAATCCATAATATAAAGTAAACAAACACATTGTCCAGAAGAAGAAATGAATGAAAAATACCGTGTATGCCGAGGTTGGGAGAGAATAAAGGAGAAAAAGGCGTGCTGTGTCGCCAGTGGTTGCAAAAAGGAAGTAAAGACCAACCGGAAGAGGGAAGTAGAAAAAAGCAACTTTTTACTTGGGAGTAACTTAAAGGGATATTAATGAGTTTAAAATAGTAAAAACTGCTGGGCCCTTCAGCCAACTTTCTTTCTCACTTTGAGCCGGAACTTTTTTTAGGAAGGAACTTTCCTCTCCTCTCACCGTTTTCTCTGGTTGAGCAAAAGCACCGTCGTCTATCCGTCCGAGTTTGGTCTTTTATTCTTCTCAAATCTCAGGAATTCTCGCGGTTAGTCTCGCCCTTGTGTATTGACAGTAAACAGAAAAGTGAATAAAAGTATATTGCTATCTAGTTATGGTATGTGAACAATATCAGAATTAAATACATCTTGCTTCTCAAATAATTATACCAAAATTCACCTTTGTGAATCTCAATTTCCAGATCCAGAAATATAATCCTGTTTCTTTTGTGCTCAAGATTCATTTTCAAGCTCATCAATAAATTTGAAGTTCTATTGAAAGTTTTCATTTTCGTCTGTTTTAATGGATAAGCCCTGGCATACATCAATCCTCATATCAATTATTCTTCTTTGTCCAACTCGAGAAAAAAATTGTAGCAATGAGTCAACAAATGCATGGCTCGAAATCCACCAATGTGACTAGCATCGACAATCGTCAAGGACACAGATTTACTTGCCCACCTCTCTTTCTCATCCAACCCCGCCTGGTGCACACACACACACACAGGTAAGGCTTCTGTTTTCCTTTCTCTTAATTTTAACCTTTGTTAAAGATTTTTCCACTACTACATAAAAATAGCAATTTTCAAGTAAAAGACTAGGAGTAAATTTGAGTAAAGATTTCGAAACATTTTGGGGTTTTTTTTTTTTGCTGCCTTTCAAATCCAAAATGATTTCTTGCTTGAATATGAAATGAGCTGAGATCCAGGCTAGACCTCAGTTCAGTAGAATAAGACTCTACACTGGAGTAGATTTATATGGTTTGGCCACATCCAACGCATAGTAGTTGACAGATGGTCAAGAAGAATCATTAACTTTGATATCCCTGGGGCCTGTCCAAGAGGTTGACCCAGGGAGAGGTTAAGTGATAACATCAAGCTGCCTTCTTGATTGAACATGAAATGAACTTCTTTCTCTTTTCTCAATAATCTTGTTTAGAATATCTATCAAGTTCTCATGTTCAATTTTTTGTGTACAAAATTGTAAAATCAAATATGGAGATTCCTAACTGCAGAGTAATTATTTAGTCTATCCAATTTCTGAAGTACTGAATGAGTGTTGTCCATGTAAATGTTAGGGTTTCATAGTCGGTTGAATCACTGAAACTAAAAATGCTTACAAACATAAATACTTAACAAACGCAGATAGTTTGCAGATACATAAATATACATTTTATCACAAATTGACAAACATGAAAGTCAGGTAACATCACAAATACAGAATAACAATAATCTGGTACTCACTTAGAAGTGGTTAAAGTCCTACTTTGAGACAATGTTCTCACCGGGGTAAAGCCTTACATTTCTTGTCTAGGCTGAAACATCTTTGTCTTTTTCCAAAGGGAAGTCACTCCCCGGTGTCTATATAAACCGGTGTTCTTTTCCTAAATTCCTCTACATCCACAATTCAAAATTTATTACATTTTAAGTAAAACATACTTCTGTGATAGAAATTTCTTGTTTGCTTATATTAAAGCAGGTTAAAGTGTCTTGAGACCGCTTTTGGAAGTTGCATAGTGCTGCATGTGCTTCGTGCAACAATAAACCTTTTACCTGCAGGTGATTTGTGCATTTGAAGAATTAATAGAAGAGACTTTTCCTGTGTATAGAAGGTCAAACATTTCGTTCATTTCCAAATTTCTTTTGATAACGTCTTCTAGGTGTTTGCTATAAACTTGATACTTTGTTTGTTTGTTTTTTTTTTGTTTTGTTTTTGTACATCTGGCGTTTTATTTCATCAATATTTTGACTTAATACGTTGGTGAGAAAGAAAGAAAGAGAGAGAGAGAGAGAGAGAGAGAGAAAAAAAATTAAAAAAACTGTGCTTTTGAAAAAAATGTATTCATAAAAATAACATTTGCTCTCTTTAATTTGATTCCATCTGTCAACGAGCTTATAATTACCTAAAGCTAAAACTACTTTCTCCTCTTATGCAATTGGATTTCATGTATGAATTGTTCTAATGTTATCTACCTTGTCTTTTTTATTGACCTTATTCTCAAATATATTCTATATAATGAAGGAGGAGCAGTTACTCCATTTTTATCATCCAAATGTTTTGATTCTGACAAATCAATATTTGATTCTGACAAATCAATATTTGATTCTGCCAAACCTTTTTTATGGTTCCACCATGTTAGTAGCAAAAAATTGAATTTCTATTCAATTTCTTTAAGAAAAATGCTTGATCCCTCCGAAAAGATTCTTAAAATGAAGACATTTTCAATAATTATTGGCTTAATAGCAAGAGTAGTAGCTTAAAACTTTAATAAAGTATATTGTTCTACGGCTTTGTTTTCTGAGAAATATTTTTTCTCTGGCCAAAGCTTTACTAATAATTTGTTTTAAAGTTCAACTCATATAACAAAGTCTTTTAAAAATCATTTTTTTAAATTTCAGTCTATTATTATTTTGTTTTGGACGCCTTCATTTTTCCATATCCCCGAGCAATATCGGTAGACCTGTTAGTGAAAAGTATTTTCATTTCAATCAAATTTTCGTATATATCGATTCGAAACCTACCTTCACAAGAAGAATTATCTTTGTTACCATCTCCACGTGTCCATGTATCTGAAGGGCATAGAATGCAAGACTCTTGCCATATTTCATCTTGATATGTTCCAGCAGGACAATCACGACAAATGGTTCCATTCAAGAATTCCCCTTGTTTGCAAGCGGCTAAAAATATTAAAGAAAAACAAGATAAATTTATTTCCAGATATTATTTCATGATTTTACTTTTGTTAAATACTCAGCTAAAATGAATCATTCGACCTCAGTACCAGGAAAATAAACTTTTATTCAAACTCAGTGTTACCAAAATAATTTTGATCCTTTTAAAAATTGACGTTTAAACAAACCTTTGTCTAGCCAGGTCTTTATTTATCCCTCTTTCCCTCAAGTTCATCCTTATCATTTCCTCCTATTTTTACCTTGATCTTCTCCTGTCACTGATATAGCGATCTCAACTCTTCTACATTTACTAGCCCAAAAATTCTTATCCATTCTTTCAATGTGACCAAACCAACAAAGTTTCTTGTTCTGCACACATCTCCCAATACTGTTCAGATATAATCTTTTTCTAATCTCAAGAACTAAACTTGTCTCTGAGACTCATATTAGACATCCACTGTATTATTTTCATATCATTTCGCTCTTTGCACCAGATGTCTTTAAAAATCACTGGCCAGGTTTCATTTCCACACCTCATCATACTACGTCATAGACATGCATGATTAACTTTCCTTGCTCCACACTGATGAGGCTAATGGCAGAAATTGCATAAAATTACTCCATTGGCACCTAACACTTACAATCCTAATAACGAGTATGTCAAAGATATATCTCCATTAAAGTATGTACAATTAACCTACATGCAAGTAAATTGTGGAACGATAATATTAAAGACTAAGTGATACAAAATAAGATCATCTGGATGTATAATTTTCAAGGAAAAACTGATAATGATTTTATGGTAAAAATTTACAATAATATAAAAACGTTTTTTTAAAAAGGAGTCACGTTTCAATAGGATTTAACTAATAATGAGCAGTGTTTAATGTCCATCCTTGATAAACGTGGTTCAGTTTTATAAAGTGTTAAACACAGCCTAAAATAAAAATAATAAAATAAAAAATAGATTTTAAATCTGATGTTAACCTAACAATGAAAAGGGCAGTGTCATCTTTGCAGTGAGCAAGATCAGCCATGACAGTTTTAACAATGAACAAAAGTGCCTTGCTATCACAGATTTTAATCATAACGTACCCAGTGACTTCTTACGATTTGTCTCATTTTGTTTTATTTACAGCATATCAATCCTTTCAAGTTATTTAATACCGACTTCATTTATCTTGGTAAAAAGATTTTATGCTTGAGCTTCAGAGTATTTTCAAACAAG
The DNA here is from genome assembly GCF_053919585.1 of Euprymna scolopes. NCBI lineage: Eukaryota > Metazoa > Mollusca > Cephalopoda > Sepiida > Sepiolidae > Euprymna > Euprymna scolopes. The sequence goes on from NC_136522.1 coordinate 27,046,440, forward strand.
AACTTCAATCTTACATATAGATTATTTGTGGATTAATTTCTTTTAGATGTTTATAAATATTTTATACGTTTCTTTGTTTATTGCAGACTATTATCATTATCTTTTAATTGTTGTTTCACAATGTTTCGGCCAATTTTTTGTTTTTTATTACATTTTCACCCCAAACAAGGCACATTGCCACTTCGGTGTAGGGGGCTACTATCAGGGGCAGCCACTACTAGGGCACTATGTTGGGATTTGGGCAGCAAGATGTCGGTTCACGTTGCACTTGAACTTCTGCATGTCAGTACAGTTAGGGAAGCAGGAACCTGGAATGGAATTCCAGAGTCTAGCGGTTCTGAGGAAGAAACTACTGGAGTAGAAAGATCTTTTACATCTAGGGATCTCTACTGTGTGGGGGTGGGATTCACCTGCCTGTCGGGTTTGTCGAAGGTGTCTACGTCGTGGGGGCACAAGTGTCTGCAGTTAGTTAGAGCATTCACCATTAAAATACTTGTAGAAAAGGCAGAGGGATGCAACGCTTCGTCGATGGGACAGAGGCTGAAGCTTAGATGCCAGTTCAGGGCCTATCAGATTGGTGACTCTTTTTTAACCTTGTCTAGGAGCGAGAGACTAGTAGCAGATGCACCAGCCCAAATGTGACAACAATACTCCATACATGGGCGAATGGTGGCCTTATAGAGGTACAGGATACTTTCGGGTGTTAGTAGTTTTCTGGTACGGTAGAGAGAGCCTACCTTTTTCGCAGCGGCCCTGGCAATGTTTTCAATATAATTGTTCCAGCTCATGTTTCCTGTGAACGTTAGGCCAAGCAGTTTGAAAGATGTACTCTCAGACAGGGAGTCACTGGCCATTGTTATTGGTGGCAGAGAAGGTTTCTTGTAATTATTGAAAGAAACTAGTTTAGTCTTGGCAGCATTGAATGTGACCGTCCATTTATGTCCCCATTCCACTACAGATTGGAGGTCATCCTCTAGTGTTTTTGCCATTTCTTTAGATATGTGTTCATTTGTTTTCCTGTCATGCCTGTTATAGAGTGTAGTGTCATCAGCATATATACCCATCTCAGAGGCAGTTTTGTCGGGGAGGTCATTAATAAATATTAGGAACAATAAAGGTCCAAGGATAGACCCCTGAGGCATTCCCACATTTATATCACACTGTTTAGATGTACGACCGTCGAGGACAACCTGGATTTTTCTCTTATCTAAGAAGGATTTAATTATGTTAAGTATTCTACCAGTGATACCATATGATTTAATTTTCCTGAGGAGACCCTTGTGCCATACCCGGTCAAAAGCCTTAGATTATTCCTTACCACGATAGGATAGGAACTCCGAATTTCCTAACTGCATTCTCAGCAATTACTGTCTTCCATAGTTGTTGTCGTCTTATCATGTTCGACCAGTCTTGGGTAGGATTGAAACCGCTATCTTCAGACAATACTCACCTGGACCCATAGAAATTCAACATCTCTATCCACTGCGCCATGGGCGCCAAAGGGCAGTCCAGGATGAATTTTTTGGTCTTATAAATTCATGTTTATTTATTGTGGGCTACACAACGTCAAAAGTCAGTAAAACTCTGGATGCATATTTACTGTCATTGAAGGTGCTCAGCAAAAACAGTAATTTTTAAGCCATTACAGTTAGCAGATACATTTATTGCTGGGTTAGACGGGGACTATTGGAGAATAAGAATTAGACATGGCTGTTGATAAAGCCTGAGCATTGGATTTTACCCAAAGAATTCAGAAATTTATACTAGTCAGTAGTCAGCTGTGGTTGTTGCAGTGTCAGAACAGTTCAGGGCTGTGGATGCAGCAAGCGAATCTTCTCCAGTGGTAACTGCAACAAGAGTCTACATCAACTTCTTCAACATCTTGAAACCAGAAATATTGGTGACTCTCTTGAAATGAATGAGAATAACATCCAATCTATGTACTTGGCAGTCATCATCTTTGGTGCTGTTCCTTCCACTCTATCAAATGTCATCACTAAGGTATGCATAAATGGTTGGGACGTGGATGGACTTGTTGATAAGGTAGTTCAAGAAATTTTGTGCATCCACGAATTGTTGAATCATTCTTTTTAAAGGTCTGCTAAGCTAAAAATAAAGTAAAAATGGCTTCCACATCATTATCTGTTGAAACAAAAGGCATTTGTAAAGTTAATTTAGTGGTGAATAACCAGGATTATTAGTGTGTGACTCTGTTTTCCCCCGACTGTGTTGTGATATAATCCTATTGTTGTGATATAATCCTATTGTTGTGATATAATCCTAGGTTATGATTTTCAGAAACTGCACAACAGTGTGGCCCAGAACATATTATGTACAATCTGAATAGTGTTGAAATTGTTCCTCCTTGGTTGTTTGCAAACTTGAAGGCTGAGTGTTCTCGTATTACTACCACGTCTAAAAGCTACTCATTCTGTGGCCGTAGGTTCATTGGAAAGGAAGCACAAAGACTTCTTAAGGATGATATTATAGAATCTAGCATATCTCATTGGAGAGCTTAAGCTGTTGTTGTCAAGGGTCAGTCAATAAAAATGTGCTTAGCAATTGATTACCCTGAAAGCATTAACAAATTGACTTTACTTGACAGTTATCCATTACCACATATTGATGACTTAGTACATATGATTGATAAGTATAAAGTGTTTAGTACTATAGACCTAAAGAGTGGATACAACTAAATTCCTATAAAAAAAGAAGATCGTTTTTATACAGCATTTGAAGTTTGAAGCTACAAGTTTACATGTGTGCCTTTTGAAGTTATCAATGGATTTTCAGGCTTCCAAAAATAATGGATTCTTCCATTAACAGGAAGGGTCAGTCGGCACCTTCTCTTATTTGGATGATGTGACAATATGTAGAATGAATCAAGAAGAACATGATGACAACTCGAAGAAGTTAATGTAGATCCTATTGCCACTGGATAATATTCACTCACTACATTCAAAGCACTGGACTGTTCCGACACTGTACCAACTACAGTCAATAAATGACTAGTATAAATTTCTGAGTGCCTTTGGGCATAATCCAGTGCCCGAGCTTGATCAACAGGCATGTCTAAAGTTAAAGTCTTATTCTCCAATAGTCGCTTGAATAGTGTGTGTGGTGGTAATTTAGCTCATTAAAACTTAACCATAGGTTATAATTGTTTTCGTAACACAATAAAGTTCACGTTTTTTTTTAATCAATAGGGTAGTTTGCTTTATTGGACTTGAAGACATTATATTTTGAGGTATAAACCCACAGTTTTTAAAAAGGACATCATGATTTCCACTCTGCCGTAATTAGATCATTTCTTTATAGTACTAACATTGCATAATTTTTGTTGCACGAGAGCAAAATCAGCACACTTTAACATAAAGTGTTTCACTCTATATCGGACTTAACAAGTCGTACACTATAGTGGCGTCTTCTTATGATGAAAGAATTAATGATGGCTTTTGTGTAGTCAATACGAGGTCGAGAGAAGATGACCCCCCCCCTTTGAGCTTTCTTACAGAACTTTCTCTATTCTGTTATATCAGTTTTAGTGTCATCAACATTATTGTTTCATCCAAATTGCATTTTTTGCAGATGTATACAACTGTACTGCCTGGCATCATTCATTTGATGTTCAATTACGATTAGGGGTACACACCAGGTTCTGAATCTCGACAATCAGTCCACCAGAAACTGGTCTATTTCAGCGACTCTTTAGCTATCAGAGTGTGGTATTTGTTCTGAATAGTCTTAGGAAGCTCACTTTTCTAGGCTTCATCTCTTTTTGAGTGGCAAAGTTTATTGCTTGTTGCCTGAGGTGTCTTCATTGAGGAATGCTGACAATGTTATGCAGACATTGTTTGCAGAGTCAGACTGCTTTAGGGGCGCTGGCTTAATTTTCCCCATCTTCCGATCATGTGTCACATTCCCCCGCAGTGGGATGGAGGTAAATACCTAGATGGGTGTTTATCTTTTATGTCTGTATATGGAACTTCATATTTATTAATGAAGGGGCTCTTTTGGGGCAGTTTTGATTGCCGAGCTGTTTGATTAGATTCAATAAGGAAGGCTAAAGAAGACAAAGAAGTAAACGACCAGACCAAAATTCCACTTTCTTTAACAATGCTGTACAAAATTCAGGCTAAACACAGAAAATGAAATTCAACTAGGACACACACAGTTTAAAATCCATAATCATGCAAAGTATGACACGAATGGAGAACAAATATAGGAATACCATCTAATACAAACAATAATAAGCAATACAAGCTAAACCAACCGATTAAACCGGACCTTTCTAACCCATCTAACTATTTAAGGTGAAAGAAAAATATCTAGTTCAACCTCTCTTTTAACAATATCAAAACCAGTACACAAGAAGAAAAATCTTTCAAATACCCACATAGATATAGTACTATTACTTACTATATAGTAATAAAAATTCAAGTAAAATTCCATACTTTGCAATGTCTAACCTAGCCCCCAAAATACTCGCATCGAATAATAACAAAATTAAAGCAGCTCAATCAATTCTCCCCATTACTCCCAGAAACAATTGCGATTGCCAAAATAAACAGTAATGTCCACTCAATAATGAATGTATCCACAAAGATATAATTTATTCATGCACTATAACTGAATTATAACCAAATAATTCCCTAATTGATCGAAGTAATCTTTCACCTACTCCAATTTCCCCTTCATTAAATATTCATAATTCAGTTCCATTAAATGATCCGCGTGTTTACTTATTAATACCTACAATAGTAATAATAATAGAAATTCACCCAATAATTTCCCAAAACGTAAACTCCATAATTACCACCCTGATTACCAACTCTATAATCCTCACTATCACAACCCAAACGAGAACTAATCCAAATCGTTTAAACTTAACAATTTACCCCATCCCTAAGCTTAATAGAAGTATTCTCATGGACAGCACAATACAGACGCCTCTTAAATTACATACTTACATTAGCGTGACCTCTACTTCAATAAAATTATGCATATTCATGTATATTCATTTAATAACGACAATAATGATAATGAACAAGGAATATCTCTAACTACTTTAACCAGAAATCTGAGATCTAAAAACACACTTTTTCTCCATAAAATGGGCTATCCTGTCGTCTTTGCATATCAGAGGCAATAAGGATAATTATGAGGTAATTTCATAATGCAAACACATGAAAAAAATTCGAACATAATCAGTTCGAAATCACATAGCGCCCCTTACACGTCCTAAACTGCAATATGCACCAATTATTATTTTTTGATAATGCCCTAACATTCCAAGCCTTAGAAAATTCAGAACTGTTAACTGCGAATTCCTCCTGAAAATAACCATTACTTTAAAATTACCTACTTTCTTTATCCATGCTGTCAAACTGTTTTCAAACCCATACATCGCTTGCTTATATAGGCGCTTTATGTTACTGGTTATTCCACTCCTCAGCAGTGGCGGCTCGTGCCTGGAGCTGTGGAACTGCAGCAGCACCCCCAAGTCATTTCTACTCATTATTATCGATACACGTTAAAAAGAATACGTTTATTCTTTTTTCTTTGTATGTGATAATATATCATATTATATATATATATATATATATATATATATATATATATATATATATATATATATATATATATATATATATATATATATAATCCTGAAGCTTAATGTCGATAATTGTCCCCATACTCATATAAGCATAAAAGCAAAACTTTGCTTGGGACTGCGAAATTCGCAGTTACACATTCTTAGTGAAATTCGCTTGTGCGCATGCCCGATCTAGAACGGTTAATATGAGTCAAATCGGAACTGTATTTTTCGCAGTTCCAAACGCGGTGTTTGCGCGTTTTCGCTTATTTATTTTTTTTAAGAAGCTTTGTTTACAAATGTTTTCTTTTTATTATTATTAAAAAGTGTAACGTGTTCTTGTAAATAAAATCTCCACCTTAAAAAAAAAAAAAAAAAAAAAAATCCCACACTTTTAAATGCGATTAAAGCAGACAAAAATATATAATATGCCAAACTTTTTTTTTTTTTAA